>NC_090649.1:352062593-352070093 GCF_040937935.1 Hyperolius riggenbachi | reverse complement strand
ACTACCTTTGACATGGGAGACCAGGGTTCGAATCCTGGCTAGGGTCTGTAACTTTTCAGTAAGGAGTTCAAGGCAAGACTCCCTAACACTGCAGGGTGGCCTCTTTAGCGCGTCCCAGTGGCTGCAGCTCTCGAGCGCTTTGAGTCAGCCAGGAGAAAAGCGCTATACAAATGTTCGGATTATTATTATTATCTCCAGATACAACACCCGTATTTACAATTTCAGGGATACTCCGACCAGATGGCTGCTTGTCAGCCTCAACTTGTAAGGGTTCGGGAACATTGTCACATTTCACATCACAAGACAATCCCTCCCGTACCCTTTTCCACAGTTCCCAAAACATTGGAAAGTCACGCCCCAAAATGACCTGGCAGACCAGGTTTCTTACCACTCCAACGCTGTGGGCGATTGTTCAGCAGCAGGTGGTGATGGAAACTGGCACAACAGGGTAGTCTCTAGTATCTCCATGGATGCAAACCACTCAGAGGTTTCCAAGCAGTTTCCACCTCTGCGATTACCCCAGCTTGTACCAGGGTTACCATACTGCCAAGTCCAGCAAAACCCTGGCAGGGGCCTCATTCACATAAGGAAGGCACTCAAAACACTCCTGGACATTTCCAGGATAAGCAATGCAGACCTCCTGGGCAAAGAATGACACTCTTCGTGTTACGTCACACTGCATAAGTTCCTCCTGTAGTGGGCATTGAGCCCTAGTGTGGCCCCAGGCAGAACATCGCCAGCATTGAAGGGCATCTCTTCTTTGCAGGGAGCTGCTGCTGGTTGCAGCTTTTGAGGGGACAGTGAAGACACATCACTTGACTTTTCAACCCTAGTTCCAGGGTTCCGCAAAGTGAACCTTTCGGACAGGGAAGATCTTGCTCTCCGACTTGCATCTGGACCCCAACTGCCAGCTGACGACAAAAGATCTTCCACGACTGTGTATCTCTCAACCAGCTCGATTAGTTGGTCTGCAGTTTTAGGGTCTCCATGACTAACCCACCGCTGCAGTTCAACTGGAAGGGACCGCAAGTACCGGTCAACCACAAACCGTTCCACCATCTGGGGTCCCGTAAGTAGCTCAGTAGTATTGCAGTACTACAGTATGAGAGCATATTATATTATACATATAAATAATATTAGAGCTATACAGTAATAAAAGCTAACAAAGGTAGACCATAGAACAGATGGCGTTGAAATAGCGGAAAAATTAGTAAGAAGTTGAAAATAAACTCAGAAGGCGCATTTGCAGAGGTTATAGTTAAAGGGAAGGTCCAAGCAAAAAAAAAATGAGTTTTACTTACCTGGGGCTTCTACCAGCCCCATGTAGCCATCCTGTGCCCTTGTAGTCACTCACTGCTGCTCCAGTCCCCCGCTGGCAGCTTTCTGACCTCAGAGGTCAGGGCCACATTGCATACATTTTTACGCATTCCAGCTAGTGCAGGAACAAAAATTTACGCGTTGCACCACTAACGCGTAAAAATGTATGCGTTAATGTTCCTGCACTAGCGGGAATGTGTAAAAATGTACGCAATTCGGCCCTGACCTCCGAGGTCAGAAAGCTGCCAGCGGGGGACTGGAGCAGCAGTGAGTGACTATGAGGGCACAGGATGGCTGCATGGGGCTGGTAGAAGCCCCAGGTAAGTGAAACTCATTTTTTTTTTTTTTGCTTGAACCTTCCCTTTAATGCACAATATTCAGGTTTACATCCAAATTGACAATGGCAGATCTTTCATTATTAACCCATACATCCCAAACCTTGGAAAATGTAGACGTAAAACCACTTGCTAACCATGTTAATCTATATAATGGTAATGCAGAGTTTATTCATTGTTTCCAGAGAGTCAACGAGGGCTCCGAGGGTTTCTTCCATTCTAAAGCTATAGACTTCCTGGCATAAAAGAATAATAGTCTAACCAGCAGTTATTTTTACTTTTACCCAGAGATAATTCATCTACCATTCCAAAAAGGCAGTACCTATATGAAGAGACCACATGCAGGTCCAGTTCCCCTTCCATAAATTGTAAGACTTTATCCCAAAAGGATCTTATTTTGTCACAATCCCACGTCATATGTTTAAATGTACCTGGGCTATAGCCGCACCTCCAGCAAATATCACTGGAATCACTAGCAAATTTAGAAATTTTAACCGGAGTATAATATATCTGGTGGAACCAGCGTAACTGTATGAGCTTGTCTCTAGAGCTGATAACCGGTTTCATGAAAGTCTCTTCAAAGTCCTGCCAATCAGGTAACCAAATCTCTTCCCCCCATGTCTCCCAATTCAACCTGGCCCTGGATATTTTCAAATTATATCTATTTTCCATTCTATTCACCACTACTCCTCTTCACATCCTCTGTCTGTAGGGGTACCTCAAGGCTCTCTCCTCGGTCCCCTCCTCTTCTCCATCTACATGCACGGTCTTGGTAACTTAATCAACTCATTTGGTTTTCAATACCACCTATATGCAGATGATACACAACTGTACCTCTCGGCCCCAGACCTTAACTCCCGCCTCACACGGGTTCCCGACTGCCTGTCCGCTAGTTCCTCTTTCATGTCCTCTCGCTTCTTAAAACTTAATATGAATAAAACTTAACTAATAGTCTTTCCACCATCCCTGTCCACATCTTTGCCTGATATTACAATAAATGTTAACAACACGTTTATAACTTCAGTTCTGTGATGATTTGCTCAGCTGCCTGTGCAGGCAGGCAGCCTTTTGACCATTGTGTAGGTTTGCATGCTGCAGGACTCTGGAAAGAAGAGCTTCTGTCAGTTTTGCAGCTTGTGCTTGCAGAGGAATTTGCATACGTTGTCATGCAAATTGCCTGGCCACATTCATTGGAGGCGTGTACTATAAGTACTATGTCTTTCCCACAATGCTTCGCGGGTCATAAGGATTTCGTCCTATGTAACACTCTTGGTGGGGTGTCAGCCTTACTCTCTGTTTGAAGATCAGCTTAGAGTAATTCCTGGAAACTGTGCTAGGCAGATTTCCCTAGTGCAGTTAGGATTGTTTATCTGTTGCGATTGTCCTGTCCCAGCGGTGGTCGATAGGAAGTTGTTCTGATCTCTGTTCTTGGAGCATAGCTGGTGCAGCGGTTGCTACCAGCTATCTCTTCTGTTCTGCCTCTCTGGATCGCGCTAGCCACTTTTCGCTAGCGCTGTGGATCCTTCTGTTCTGTCTCCTGGGATCGCGCTAGCCACTTTTCGCTAGCGCTGTGGAGCCTTCTGTTCTGTCTCCTGGGATCGCGCTAGCCACTTTTCGCTAGCGCTGTGGATCCTTCTGTTCTGTCTCCTGGGATCGCGCTAGCCACTTTTCGCTAGTGCTGTGGACCCTTCTGTTCTGCTACTCTGTACCTGGATCGCGCTAGCCACTTTTCGCTAGTGCTGTGGATCCTATCTCTCGCTTGTCCCTGTTTTCGTGTGTCTGTCTTGTCTGCTACGACCGCTTGCTGGAGGCTCGGTGAGGTAACCGTTAAGCAAGCGTTCGTGTCCTCTGTTTCATGTTTTGTCTGTCGATGGTTAGTTAGGCGTGCTTGTCTCTATTGTGCTTATCACGTGGAGACCGCGCATAACTGCGTGCACTGTTGCGAATGAGTGCGGTGTTCGCGGTTAGCTAGCGTTTGTTATTTTCCGCATCTTCTCATTGTATTATTTGCTGTGCCTTTGCTACCCCCGTATTCTATTCTGATCTGCCTTGTGTCACGTCTGGCGATCGCACCTCTCGCGATCGCGTTCCTATTTCATATCTGCTGTTGTGTTTGCGTGGTCGCGGGGTGGCGACTGGATTGGCGCACACACATACAACCTGTCCCTTTGCTCGTTCTCATTCGCAATCGCCTCTCTTGCGATTGCGTTCTGCGCTTCGTACAATTCCTGTCTGGCATTTGTGGAGGTACAGAGGATTGGTTTCTCTGCACTCCCCAGCGCCATCTGCCGACAGGAATTTCCCTATACAGGTGCGTAGCACCTTTTGCTGGATGCCTGCAATTACACGCTTGTGGAGGATTTCCGCCGTGTCAGCGCACGCGTTGTGCGCTGATCACGGAGAAAGTTCCACAATCGTTACAAGTTCCCAAAGCACGGTGCTTAGGGGTAATATTTGATTCTTCTCTCTCATTTACTCCTCACATTAACTCCCTAACCAGCTCCTGCCATCTCCAACTCAAAAACATAGCACGTATCCGACCTTTTCTCTCCCATGACACAACCAAAATGTTAGTACATGCTCTTATTATAGCTCAACTGGACTATTGCAATATATTGCTTGGTGGACTTCCAACTAACAGACTAGCACCTCTTAATTCTGTGCTGAACTCTGCTGCTCCTCTCTGTCAAGCTCTTCACTGGCTACCAATTAACGAGAGGATTCAGTTCAAACTCTTAACCCTAACCTACAAAGCTCTCCACAATCTCTCTCCACTGTACATCTCCTCACTAGTCTCCAAATACCAAAACGCAATCTCAGATCTGCACATGAGCTTCTTTTATCCTCTTCTACAATTACCTTCTCACATTCACGTGTACAAGACTTGTCACGTGCCTCACCCCTCCTTTGGAATGTCCTTCCACAGCACATCCACCACTCGCCCACCTTTGAAATCTTTAAACGCTCCCTCAATACCCACCTTTTTCCGACAAGCATATTCTCTAGCTTAGGCCATGCACCCACTAAATAACCTAATTACGCACTGCCTGTACATATACTGTATACTTCCCCACCTCTTGTTTCCACCCCATTCCTTTAGATTGTAAGCTCGCAAGGGCAGGGCTCTAGCCCTTTTGTGTCATGGAATGTTATTAATTTAATTGCTTGCACTCTGTTAGACATTTATACATTTTAGTCATCATGTTAAATCAAATTGTAATCAGCAGTGCTGTATTTTGTATCAGTGTTCATATTTGATGTAGATCATTGTCTGTATCATTATGTATCCCTTGTTTGTTTTCTTACATTGTACAGCGCCACGGAATATGTTGGCGCTTTATAAATAAATAATAATAATTAGACTGGAGTATAATTTTGAGATAAGCCTGGAAGAGTCTGTTTAAAAGCCACTTTTCAATAATACCCGGAGATAGAACAACGGTCAAGACACCAAATTGGGATTTAGCTGCGTGTTGAAGCTGGTAATATCTGAATCGTGTGTGAACTGGTAGAGAGAATTCAAAAGCCATTTGGGACCAAGATTTAAATTTATTGTCATGGAAAAGGTGATTTACATATTTTACTCCATTTACCCAAAAGCTTACATCTCCCAGTAGAGAGAATTCAGGAAGTTTCGGATTACTCCAAAGTGGGGCGCTAGGAGAGCAATTTAATTTACTATCCCCAACTAATTTTTCACATTTATAATATATCTTGAGGGAATATTTTAGAATGTCAACATCACTATCTGCAAACATTTCTCCCCTATATATAATGTTGCATAGAATTTCATATGAATATGCCATGTCCGCCTCAGCATCCATAGGGGCATCATTTCTTATATTATGAAGCAAACGATATACATCTGTAAGTTGGGCTGCATAATAATATAATTGGAAATGAGGGAGAGCAAGGCCTCCTTTAGATACCGGCAGCCTAAGAGTATCCATGGATAGCCTAGGGGGTCGATTAGCCCATAGAAAGCTTTGGAACAACGTTTTCAGCTTAGCAAAGTATGGATTAGGAATCCACACCGGGGACATAAGTAGCACCTTAGGTGCTATAATCATCTTAATAGTATTCGTGCGGCCCCGAAGATCTGGGGGTAAACAAGACCATTTTTTTAGCCTTTTTTAGCCTTTCACTAATAGATGTCATAACAGAGGCTAAATTATTTTGAATACAATCCTCATTACGTGGAGTGATTACTATGCCCAGATATTTAAAGGACGAGCAAACTTGTAAGGAAAGGCTATCCGGGAGAGCTTCAGGAGGAGTATCAACCGGCAGAAGAACAGATTTTAAACAATTTACCCTAAGCCCAGATACGTCCCCGAATAAATCATATACCCGCAACACTCTCTGCAAAGAAGGTCCAGGATTATCTAAATATAGAAGTACATTGTCCGCATATAAAGAGATTTTTTTCGTGCACATGCTTAATTACTCACCCTCCAATCTCCTGGTCTTTTCTAATGTATGCTGCCAGAGGCTCCATAGCTAAAGCAAAAAGCAGCGGTGAAAATGGGCATCCTTGCCTAGTGCCTCTACCGATGTCAAAGGGAGCTGTAACGAAAAATCCACAACGCCGGATGGATTGCGGGAAAATGGTCGCATCCAGTCCGGAAAGCGGACCTTCCAACGCGGGATGCGGAAATTCGTCCGCATCCGCTGTGCGCCAGACACGCCTTTATACTCTTAGAAAGCGTGTCAGCTGACTTGGAGGTCAGCTGACATTTTAGCCTGCTCTGATTGGTTGCTGCTTCGGGTGGAGACTTCTCTCCCAGGCAGTATATAAGGAAGTGCTTTTCAGTCACACTTTGTGTTTGCGATACCCTGTGTAAGCACTCAGACCTAGTCAGCCTTGTCTCTGGTATTGTGTTATATATTGGTTTATCGCCAATATATACGCATATTATACTGTTTGATTTATCGTGTATGACTCCGTGCCTGTCTTGACTACTCTCTTGCTTCCTGATTCTGTACTTCGCCACCCCGTACCGTTATAGACTATTGGCTTGGTTTCCGACTACTCTTGTCTCACATTTCTGTACTGCTGCCGCCTGATCTGTTGCCGAACTTCATTTTGTCTGACCTTTCTCCCTTCAGTGGAACGTCTCCCACTGTAGGGTTCTATCAGAGGCTTGCCTCTTTGAGACGACCGCCACTAACAAACCCTTGCCGCTAGAGGCAGAGACTCCTCCACTCCGTCCTTTGGAGGATCTTACACACGGGGTTCCCATTCAGAGGTAACCACACCTCTGAGGAATTACAGTGTGGTGGAGATTTGAACGTACTTGAATGTACGCTGTATATTATTATTGTTGTCTGCTGTTCCAGCTTGCTGGAAGTTGTATCTCTGTGCCCTATAGAGATGCTCTATTGTACCAAGCACCCTTTTGCATACGATTGTATCGTGTCACGCTGTACTTGCATTATTGGTGATTCTGCAGATCACCATATAATCAGGTATAGCATCTGTATTATTGGTGATACTGCAGATCACCAATAATCAGAATATCTGTGCTTGCTGACATCAATCGTTACAGGAGCCGACAGATATCCACTAACTCGTAATCACGCACGTGGGTTAGTATATAGGAGTTTCACCCATTTCCTGAAAATATCTCCAAATCTAAAAGCCGTAAGAACTTACAGTAGATACTGCCAGGAAACAGTGTTGAATGCTTTATTGGTATCTAAAGCAAGTAAGATCCTGGATCCCGCGTTACTATGAGAGTGTTGTAGGTTAGAGAACAGTCTCCTTAAATTTAACTTAGTAGATCTAGAGGGGATAAAACCTGTTTGATCGGGGGATATCAGTTTCTCAATAACTGACCTTAATCTA
>NC_090649.1:351925093-352050093 GCF_040937935.1 Hyperolius riggenbachi | reverse complement strand
ATCATGTAGAGAGCCCTGGGCTCGCTACATGATTTAAAAAAAAATTTTTTAGAAGTGCGGCGCTGCCTCCTTGCCGGATTTTTTAGACCGGCAAGGAGGTTAAATCAAAGACGCACTTGTAAGTCAGACAAATATAACATTTAAAATTAAATAACCACAAATGTCTTTTCTGTGCTCACATCATTATCAGTTTTATTCAACCCCCAAGTGACATTCATTCTTAGTACTTAGTACAACATCCTTTTCCAGTTATAACAGCTTTTAAACGTAAAGTATAGCTTAACACAAGTGTCTTGCAGCGATCTACGGGTATCTTAGCCCATTCTTCATGGGCAAAAGCCTACAGTACAGTCACATTATTAGGCTTGCGCGCTGCAACTGCTTTCTTTAAGTCCCACCAGAGGTTCTCAATCGGATTTAAGTCTGGTGACTGCGATGGCCACTCCAAAATGTTCCAGCCTTTAATCTGCAACCTTGCTCTAGTGGACTTGGAGGTATGCTTGGGATCATTGTCCTGTTGAAAGGTCCAACGTCTCCCAAGCCTCAGGTTTGTGACGGACTGCATCACATTTTCATCCAATATCTCCTGGTACTGAAGATAATTCATGGTACCTTGCACATGCTGAAGCTTCCCTGTAACTGCAGAAGCAAAACGGCCCCAAAGCATGATTGACCCCCGCCATGCTTCGCAGTAGGCAAGGTGTTCTTTTCTTCACAGGCCTTGTTCTTCCGGCTCCAAACACAGCTTTGATCCATGGGCCCAAACAGTTCTAATTTTGTTTCATCAGTCCACAGAACACTACCACAAAAGTGTGTATGTATATATATATATATATATATATATATATATAGATAGATAGATAGATAGATACAGTGGGTTGAAAAAGTATTTGGCCCCCTTGAAGTTTTCCACATTTTGTCACATTACTGCCACAAACATGAATCAATTTTATTGGAATTCCACATGAAAGACCAATACAAAGTGGTGTACATGTGAGAAGTGGATCGAAAATCATACATCATTCCAAAAATTTTTTACAAATCAATAACTGCAAAGTGGGGTGTGCGTAATTATTCGCCCCCCTGAGTCAATACTTTGTAGAAACACCTTTTGCTGCAATTACAGCTGCCAGTCTTTTAGGGTATGTCTCTACCAGCTTTGCACATCTAGAGACTGAAATCCTTGCCCATTCTTCTTTGCAAAACAGCTCCAGCTCAGTCAAATTAGATGGACAGAATTTGTGAACAGCAGTTTTCAGATCTTGCCACAGATTCTCGATTGGATTTAGATCTGGACTTTGACTAGGCCATCCTAACACATAGATATGTTTTGTTTTAAACCATTCCATTGTTGCCCTGGCTTTATGTTTAGGGTAATTGTCCTGCTGGAAGGTGAACCTCTGCCCTAGTCTCAAGTCTTTTGCAGTCTCCAGGAGGTTTTCTTCCAAGTTTGCCCTGTATTTGGCTCCATCCATCTTCCCATCAACTCTGACCAGCTTCCCTGTCCCCGCTGAAGAGATGCACCCCCCGAGCATGATGCTGCCACCACATTTGACAGTGGGGTGGTGTGTTCAGAGTGATGTGCAGTGTTAGTTTTGTGCAACACATAGTGTTTTGCATTTTGGCCAAAAAGTTCCATTTTGGTCTCATCTGACCCGAGCACCTTCTTCCACATGGTTGCTGTGTCCCACACATGGCTTGTGGCAAACTGCAAACGGGACGCCTTAAGCTTTCTGTTAACAATGCCTTTCTTCTTGCCACTCTTTCAAAAAGGCCAACTTTGTACAGTGCATGACTAATAGTTGTCCTATGGACAGAGTCTCCCACCTGAGCTGTAGATCTCTGCAGCTCGTCCAGAGTCACCATGGGCCTCTTGACTGCATTTCTGATCAGCGCTCTCCTTGTTCGGCCTGTGAGTTTAGGTGGATGGCCTTGTCTTGGTAGGTTTACAGTTGTGTCATACCCCTTCCATTTCTGAATGATCGCTTGAACAGTGCTCCTTGGGATGTTCAAGGCTTTGGAAATCTTTTTGTAGCCTAAGTCTGCTTTAAATTTCTCAATAACTTGATCCCTGACATGTCTTGGACCTGTCTTGCGTGTTCTTTGGACTTCACGGTGTTGTTGCTCCCAATATTCTCTTAGACAACCTCTGAGGCCCTCACAGAGCAGCTGTATTTGTACTGACATTAGATTACACACAGGTGCACTCTATTTAGTCATTAGCACTCATCAGGCAATGTCTATAGGCAACTGACTGCACTCAGATCAAAGGGGGCCGAATAATTATTCACACACCACTTTGCAATTATTTATTTGTAAAAAATGTTTGGAATAATGTAGGATTTTCGTTCC
The DNA here is from genome assembly GCF_040937935.1 of Hyperolius riggenbachi. Taxonomy (NCBI): domain Eukaryota; kingdom Metazoa; phylum Chordata; class Amphibia; order Anura; family Hyperoliidae; genus Hyperolius; species Hyperolius riggenbachi. The sequence goes on along the minus strand of NC_090649.1, from coordinate 352,047,741 downwards.
ACTTCTCATGTGTACACCACTTTGTGTTGGTCTTTCATGTGGAATTCCAATAAAATTGATACATGTTTGTGTGTAATGATCCGCTCAGCTGGCTGCACAGGCAGACAGCTGTTTGACCATTCCTTATGTCAGAGATGCAGGTCTCTGGAAAAGAGACCTGGCTTCATCTTGCAACTTTCAGAGTTGCTTTGCTGAGGGATTTGCATACATGCAAATTGCCCAGCTGTCTCCTTTGAGGGCTGGCAGTATAAAAGCCTTCTGCTCCCAGAAGGCTTTGCTGGTCATAACGGTTTGTTAAATACACTCCTGGAGTGTCAGCCACTGCTATCTTAGTATAGTTTATTCTAGGGGAGTGCTCCTTGCATTCCTAGTTAGTGCAGTCAGTTTGTGTATAATTTGTACTGCCTATTCTGTCCTGTCGTGTCTGTCGCGATTGCGCTGTCGCCAGCGGCGGTTGATAGCGAATCGCTCTGTCTTGTTTGGATGGCACTAGCCTCTAGCTGTAGCGGCTGTGGATCCTTCTTATCTGAGTTCCTGGAGTGTAAGCTGGAGCAGCGGTTGCTACTGGCTACCTCATTTGTCTGTCTTGTCTGTTTGTGCTCATTTGTGTTACTTGTGGCTAGTTAGGGTGGTGTGCTTGTCTCTGTTGCGCTTTTCGTGGAGACCGCGCTGTAAACGTGTTCGCTGTTGCGAATAAGTGCGGTGTTCGCGTTTAGTTAGCGTTTGTTATTTTCCTTATCATTCTCGTTATTTGCTGTGCCTTTGCTCTGCTCCTGGGTTTACCTCTGCTTAGTCTTGTGTCACCTCTGGCAATCGCCTCTCTCGCGATTGCGTTCCTACTCTGTTTCTGCGGTTGTGTGTGCACCATCGTGGGGTGGCGACTAGATTGGTGCACACACATACATTCTGTCCCTGTGCTCATTCTCATTCACAATCGCTTCTCTTGCGATTGCGTTCTCACTTGGTTTCCTCTGTTTCTGCGGTTGTGTGTTCACCGTCGCAGGTTGGCGACCAGATTGGTGGACATACATACATTCCTCCTCTGTGCTTATTCTGTCTTGTGTCGCGGTTAGCAATCGCCATCTCTTGCGATTGCCTTCTAACCTGATCTTCATGGTTGTGTGTTCATCGTCGCTGGGTGGCGACTAGATTGGTGGACATACATACACTCTGTCGCTTTACTCTCTCTCTTTAAGGGCTATCTTGCCCTGCGTTGCTTCCCTTCGTACAATTCCTTTCTGGCATCTGTGGCAGGGCAGAGGTTCTGTTCCTCTGCACTCCACAGCTCCATCTGCCGACGGATTTCCCTCTGTTGGTGCTTTGCACCAAAGCTGGGTTCTCTCCTTTCATACGCTTGTGGAGGATTTCCGCCGTGTCAGCGCACGCCTTGTGCGCTGATCACGGAGATAATTCCACAATCGTTACATTGTGGCGGTAATAAACGATTGAATATATCTCTAGATTCTGCTGATTGACCAGAGTAGTTGATAACAATGGGTAATCTTTCATTCAAAGTGGATATCTGTGTGGGGCTAGTCTTGTTAGGCCCGGTTCACCTTAGAGTTTTTTTCCTGGATCGGAACCGGAACGTATACTGTACAAACGGAACGGATGTGAAAAGATCCAATGTTAACCTGTGGATCCATTCACATGCGTCTGTTGGTACAGATACGTTCCGATCCTAAAAATTGCTGCAGGCCCTAATTTTCCAGACCATTCTGCTTAGCGGAACGGATCCGGACAAAAATGCAGCAGCATTGGGGCAATGTAAAACAGAACGTTTCTTCACACTAGTGAACAAACGGACCATTCCACAGGGGATGAAGGCATGAGCCAACGCAAATCTAGCAACGGGAGAGAGAGGGGAGGGTGCAGCAGCCGGGCGGGTGGGTGAGGGAGGGTTTATACTTACCTAATATTCCATAGCAGCCGGCGGTAGAGGCTTCCTTCTTCCACATCATGTGACTGACGCGTCATGTGACTAAATGATGCGTCATGTGACTACTAGTCACTGTGTAGTCACAGCGGAAGAAGAGGAAGCCTCTACTGCCGGCTGCTATGGAAGATTAGGTATGTATTGCCGAGTGAAAACGAATCTGATCAATCATTGATCAGATCCGTTTTCACTATGTGAACTGGGCCACGGACAGAGCCATCCGGATTCAGTGAAGCGGAGACCGGATTTGGTGAAGTGGAGACCGGATCTGCTCAGCGGATCTTTTTGGCTCACAAACGCAATGTGAACCAAAGGACCACTATCATGAAAACAATTTTTCTCCTATTTTGCTGTCACCTAAAGTAGGTAGAAATCTGACAGAACCAAGATTTTTTTTACTTGCCCATCTCCTCATAGGGGATTCTCTTGGTTTTGTTTATTTTCAAAAGCACTTGAATGGCAGTTGATCTTTCCAGCTGCCAAAAAAAGTGTGCAGCGAGCAGGGAGGCTGGCCAGCATCAATGTATAAATCCTTTTCAAGGAATGTCTTTATAAAGAATAAGAGCCTTGCTGAGAATCCCCCATGAAGAGATGGACTAGTCCAAAACCTGTTGGTTCTGTCAGATTTCTACTACCTACTGTAAGTGACAGCAAACTTAGGATAAAAGTAATTTATGGCTCATATTATTCTACAAGAAAAATATTTCTTATTTGTATAGGTTTACAAGCATTTTAAATTTTACAATTTTTTGCGATAGTGGTCCTTTCAAATGCACTCTTGTTTGGAGAACAAAGCGGACCTCTCACAGGCAGCATCTATCAAATCAGGTGGATGTTTTTCTATAAAGTTTAATTTTAGAACTTTAGATTGTTTATTGTAGTCCTCATGTCTTGTGCAGTTACACAGAATTTGTTTAAATTGACCAAATGGTTAACTCAACTCCAAGGGTGAGATAACATGAATATTGCATAAGGCTTTCTGTTACACCCTTCCAAACACAGAGGAGGTCACTGATGAAACAGCAACAAAGGACAAGATTTGCACGAAATGGGTTGGCCTCAGACCAGACTAGCTGGCCCTCTAGCCAACCCATATATAAATTCGCAAAATTGATGCGAATCTCATCCCCATTGCCGCAGCTGTAAATAAAAAGTATCCAAAAACGTAAATTATCTGTTTTTCAATATCAGTTCAATGGAGTTGAGAATAAATTGCTTCTGGTTTTGTGGCATGAACGGATCTCCTGCTAGATAGTAACCAACTGCCCTAAGGTCCAAATTGTGTGGGATATTGTTCTAGAGTGCACACACATCAAGTGTAGCCCATCTATAAGAGTCTGGTACCCACTCCAGTTGTCTGATAGTTCGTAGGGTGTGGGTCATATCTTTTAGGTACGAAGGCAACTGGCACATATTTTTGAAGGTGTATATCAATATAAATGGGACAGACAACTAGTGAAAAACTTGATGCTTGAAATTATGGGCCTACCTGGGGAATTAGACATTTCTGCACCTTGGCCAGGTGGTTGATGAGATTTTGGGGGTTTGGACATTTAGATTACCATATTCTTCCTTACTCAAGATGCCACTATAGTGACCTTGCCTGATATGATCTTGGTATCTACTTAAAAAAAAAAAAAATCAGTTGAATCACATGTGAGTTTTTTATTATATAATGGGTCACTAGTAGGCATATTGCTTTACCAATATATATTTCTGTCTGTCCTGTACAACTACTCCACCCTAGTCATCCTCCCGTATTACTATTGTATCATTAGAACAAAGCAGTTTAATAGCTCTCTTCTCAAGTTTAGTGAGGTTGGTGTTACAGATTGGTCTGTTTTCAAGTTTTAGAATCCCTGTCGTGACCAAATTGCAGAATGTGTCAATTTGTGTTCCTTTGTATTAAAGAGACTCTGTAACAAAATGTTCAGCCTTATTTCTTCTATCCTATAAGTTCCTATACATGTTGTGCTCTGTCTTACTGCGGCCTTTTCTAGTTGCACAGTCACTGTAATATCTCTGTTATATAATCTAATATTTCCTTTGTCAGCTCAGGCAGGAATGTGCTGCTCTTCTGTGATAGGGAGAAGCTATGGAGAAGCTATGCACACACCCTCCACACCTCCTGCAGGTTCTGTGTGCTGTGTTGTTGTTGCTGTATGAGTCACAGACAGAGTTTCTCTGAGCCTGTCACATTCTGGTTAGCAGCCATGGTTTTTGTTTGTAAATACTGCCTAAAACTGGCAATTACAAGCCAGGATCGCAGCAAAGAGTGGCAGAAACAGCAAAGAGGGTCCCAGGAGAACATAATGAATAGAATGGTATGCTTTTCATTGTAAGAAGTAGGATTGCATTTTGATTTATTTCTTAGGGTGGTGGATATAGGTTTCTCTATTATGGTTTCAATTAGATTATTGATATTAGACTGTGGGAGTCTGGCAGATTCTATGGATCCTAGAATGTGAATGTCTGTGTTGGGCTCCCTGTTCTTCTGACTCTTAAAGGCAAAATATCTCTGCAAAGAGAGTTTTCGTAAATATGAATGAAGGTCTGTGAGGAGTTGGTAAACGTTTACTTTTTTCTGAAGGACAAAAAGACAAACCTTTTTGAAGGACAGAGGTCTCTTTTGGGGATAAGGTATGGGATGACAGATTGAAAATAGGGATTAATGGAACTGGATTAAATCTATTGGTTGGGTCTGTTGTCTTTTGGGTCCTAGTTCGTTTTCCTGCCCACTTGCCTCTTCTGTGAGCTTTGACTCTTGTCTTTTTGCCATATACTCTGATGTGAGGATACATTGGCACTGGTATTTGACTCTTAGGTAATCCTGGGCTGATGGGTGTGTTGCTGTCCTATTGGAGTACCCATTACAGGTGTTTCTGAAATGGACAGTATGTGTTTCAGTCTAGGCCAATTGCATATAGTGACACTCTCTCATCCCCACATGTAAGCCCACTATATCTGGACTGGAGCGAAAAATTACAGCCAAGGGTTTCATCGCTGGTGCGAATGGCGCCAAACAAAGGAAACATGTCTGCGCATGCCCATCCCAGAAGAAAAAAGGAAGATATCCAAATCCTGATCTGAACTTAAGCTTTTGGGTAAAAGTACAGCGCCTTGATAGAAGTGAGACTTTTGCTCGCAACATGAAATGTTTTCAACACTTCCCATAAATATATCCATTTGACTTTGTCAAAAGCTTTTCAGCGTCTAGACATGATTACTCTAGATCTGACACTATGTTGAGTGTAAGGTCATCAACCTACAAAGATTAATACTGCTGCCTTTGCCAGGAATAAAGCCCGACTTGTCCCCATGGACAACAGAGGGTATGACTGTTGAGCCTCAATGTAAAGATTTTTGCCAGAATTTTACTGTCCACATTAGAGAGATTGACTAATGCTGGGCATACACGGTAAGTTTGTTCCTTATCAATCGAGCCGCTGATGGCTCGATTGATAATTTCCGACAGGTCCGATGACTCGATCGACTCCCCGCGGGCGGACAATAGCGTGGAATCGAGTGGAAGATAAGGAGCGTCCGCGGGGACGAGCGGGGATCGATCCAGGCGCCGGCGGGGACGCGCCCGGATCGAGCCAGCGGCTCGATCCGGCGCAACAAACTTACAGTGTATGCCCAGCATAAGAGAATAATTGAGGGGCTAATTGGACTTTATATGTAGTGCAGAGCTCTGAGGAAAAACTACCTAATTCCTTCTTTTGAGGGAGGAGATAGCCTGTTTGACCTGTACGAGAGTAATGTCAGCCTTCAAAGAATAAACATCGTGGACACTAAGAAAGGGGAGGTCGATAGTATTTAAATAAGTTTAAATATCTGATCCAGTTTTTGTGATTGTGATTTCACAATGCTGGAGATATAGGTGCCCGCATCCCAGGCAAACAGGGGGTTAGAGTCATGGGATAAACGCTGGTATTCCCATAGCCTGTCCTGCACTAAAAATCTTACTCTGGGTTCGACGAGCCAGCGAGGGGAGAGTCTCTATATACGATCTATGGTTTGATTACCAAAATCCAGAGTCACTTCTAAGAGACAGTAATCCAAAATACCTCAAGGTACTAAGGAGATATCATGAACTAAAGACATAGGGGACACAGGGATAGCTACATACTAGTTAAATCCTAGAGATTATGTGGTATGATGCAGAATGGCAGGTAAAGCCTGCTTCATTTGAGTGCTTCCAATGCCAGACATCTGTCAGAGAATTTATTTATTTTACTATTTATTATTTTGTATTTATATAGCGCTGACATATTACACAGCGCTGTACAGTGTGTGTATGTATGTATGTATGTATGTAAGTATGTATGTATGTATATATATATATATATATATATATATATATATATATATATATATATCTTGTCACTAACTGTCCCTCAAAGGAGCTCACAATCTAAAACCTACCATATGTCTATATTATGTAGTTTAGGTACTGTAGTCTAGGGCCAATTTTAGGGGGAGCCAATTAACTTATCCATGTTTTTGGAATGTGGGAGGAAACTGGAGTGCCCAGAGGAAACCCACGCAGACACGGAGAGAACATACAAACTCTTTGCAGATAGTGCCCTGGCTGGGATTTGAACTAGGGACCCAGCGCTGCAAGGCGAGAGAGCTACCCACTACGCCACCGTGCTGCCCATAAAATATGTTTGTGCCCAGTCAGATAGCGCAGTATTGTCTAAGGATCTGGGATGAAGCCTACCAGTCTGCTGCAATGGGACCATGTTAAAATCTCCCAAGAAAAAGTGGAGTGGATGTGGTGGGGGTGTCTCGGCACCCTGTGAGAAAAAAGTAGAGGAGACAAAAGCAGGAACCCAGTAGTGTAATATGTCGGTGTACAAGTAGATAGTAATAAGTTAAAATGCTACTCACAAAGGAGGGTTTCAGGGGGCAACCGACCACAGAAAGCAGGTGGAGACCATAAACCCGACTCCACTCAGGGTAGTCCCAGCCGGGACCTGGATGTGGTCGCTCTCTTCTGAAAAAAGGGGACAGGGGTCCACCGTGGTGGAACACACAGGTGGTCTGTCACCACCCCTAGGACACAGTGTGCGGGGGTAAACTAAGCACAATTATGGGGAAAGAGGCGCCCTGGTAGAATAAAAGCGTCTAAAAACAGCTTACAATGAGAAAAAGGATATGAGGTAGCTTACCTCAATGATGTAATCTTTGTGTGTAACAAAATATTTTTTATTTAGCACAGGCAACGCATTTCGCGGTTCTGAGCCCGCTTCATCAGGCCAATAACAGTGCCAAATGAAAGAGTCAATATGGCATACGGAGCCCCTCTGCCTCTTTTTCTAATTTTAAGCGGTTTTTAGACGCTTTTATTCTACCAGGGCGCCTCTTTCCCCCTAATTGTAATGTGGAGTGGAGTATTTGAGAGTGATTTGGGCAAATATGTGTAGCAACTCAGTCGTCCCAGGAGGTGGATTATACAGCCCCAAAAGAACTAATAATGTTTCATGGATTTTGGTATGAATCATGACATATCTCCCAGCTCCATCTATCTTCAGTTTAAAGAGCTGAAAGAGAATAGAATAGAATAAGCTTTATTCGCCAAGTGCGGCAGGTACCGCACCCGGAATTATTTGTGGTAACAAACGGCATTCGGCATAGTGCAATAACAACAGTAGTATGAACAACAACAGGAGCGACAACAGCAAGAAATAACAGCAGCAACAACAACGTAGTGCAATGACACCAAACGATAATGCAAATTGTAAACATGTGATGCTAGCGGCTAGTCGTGGGGTGTGGTTCGATGCCACGGCTAGAGTTCAAACATGCAGACATGACTCCTTGCGTGGCTGGTGGAGACTGCGGGATGTCGTTGGAGAAAGCTAGTTGAGGAGGAGGACTGCTTGGGGGAAAAAGGTGTTTCTGTGTCTGGTGGTTTTTGTGTGAATGGCCCTGTAGCGGCGTCCTGAGGGAAGGAGGTTAAAGAAACGGCAACCAGGGTGGGAGGGATCCTGTGTGATCTTGTTGGCCCTGGACCTCATTCTGGATGTGTGGAGGAGGTCCAGGGGGGGCAAGGGTGACCCGATAATCCTCTCAGCGGCTTTCATCACTCGCTGGAGTTTGTGCTTGTCTTTTTCGCTCACCCCTGAGTACCAAACAGTGATGGAGGAGCTGAGGACAGACTCAATAGTGGCCGTGTAGGACCTGATCAGTAGTTCACGTGGCATTCCAAACTTCCTCAATTGTCTGAGGAAGAACAGCCTCTGCTGGGCCTTCTTTTGTGTTATGGTGATGTTCACATTCCACTTCAACCTGTCAGTGATGGTGGTTCCCAGGAACCGAGCACTTTTCACCCTGGAGATCTCAGTTCCTTCAATGGAAATCGGGCTGGGAGGAGGTGCATTCTTTCTGAAGTCCACGATGAGCTCCACAGTTTTTGCCGTATTTAGAACAAGTTTATTAACCTTACACCAATTGTAGATCCGCTCAATCTCGTTCCGATATTCTTGTTCCCCGTTTTCGCCAATGAGGCCAAGGACGGTGGTATCATCTGCAAACTTGATTACCTTAACCGTGTCAGCCGAGGAGGTGCAGTTGTTTGTGTATAGGGAAAAGAAGATCGGGGATAGTACGCATCCTTGCGGAGCGCCTGTATTGGTGATTCTAACACTGGAGGAACAGCTGCCAATTCTAACTAGCTGTGTCCTGTTGGTGAGGAAGTCGTTGATCCAGGCGCAAAGAATAGGGCTGATACTGAGTTGTAGGAGGTTGACGTGCAGGATGTTTGGGCAGATGGTGTTGAAGGCGGAGCTGAAGTCTAGGAGGAGGATCCGGGCATAGGTGTTAGGTCTGTCCAGTTGAGCTGTGATGTGTTGCAGGCAGATATTAACGGCGTCTTCTACTGACCTGTTCTCCCTGTAAGCAAACTGGTGGGGTTCCAATAGAGTGGCGGTTTGGTGCTTCAGGTGCGAGAGAACCATTCTTTCAAATGTTTTCATGATAATTGGGGTTAAGGCAACAGGTCTGTAGTTGTTTAGCTCTGTGACCCCAGGTTTCTTGGGGACTGGGATGATGTCAGATTTTTTGAGGCAGGATGGAACTTTGCCCATCAACAGTGATTTGTTGAAGATGGAAGTGAGGACCGGGGCCAGCTGGCTAGCACAGATTTTCAGGCAGGTTGGAGATATGCCGTCCGGACCTGGGGCTTTTCTGGTGTTGATCTTCCGTAGGTGCCATAGTACGTCGGCCTCCTGAACTGTGCCCAGAGCTAAGAGCAGTTGACCGTGAGCGAATGAGTTGGGCGCACTGAGTGTAGGTGTGGATTCCTGGTCCGCCAGGTGGATGGGTGGGTGCTCAAACCTGCAATAGAATTCATTGAGCTCCTCCGCTAGTGCGATGCTTGGAGGTATGTGTTGAGGAGGGGGCTTAAAGCTAGTGGCTGCCCTGAGGCCTCTCCAAACATCGCAAGCATTGTTGGACTGTAGGCTGGACCTCAGCTTGTTGGAGTAGTCGGTTTAGGGTGTTCCTGGCCTCCTTGAACTCCTCTGGGGTGCCTGATTTGTGCGCTTCCTCTTTAACCTTCCTTAGTTGGCACAGCTTTCCGTTGAACCAGGGTTTGCTATTAGGGAAGATTTTTACTGTCTTCCATGGAACGCACAGCTCCTCGCAAAAGCCGATGTAGGAGGTGACATTCTCTGACCATTCCTCCAAGCAGGGAGCTTCCAGGGCAGACCAGTCAGTGCTGTCGAAGCAGGCCTGAAGTTTCCACTTGGCCTCCTCTGTCCACTTTTTGGCAGTCCTGACAGTTGGCTTGGAGGATTTGAGCTGCCTTTTGTAGGTGGGGATCAGGTGTATTAGGCAGTGGTCAGAGTTGCCTAGGGCAGCCCGGCGAGTCACCTTGTATGCTTCTTTTAGGACCGTGTAACAGTGGTCCAGGGTGTTTTGGTTCCTGGTGGGGCAGGTGATGTGTTTGTATCGAGGCAGCTCTTGGCGAAGGTTTGCACTATTGAAGTCCCCTAGAATGATAAAGAGGGAGTCCGGGAGGGATGTCTCTCGCATCGAGATGACATAGCTGAGTGTGTGCAAAGCATTCTTGATGTCGGCATCCGGGGGGATGTATACTCCTTCAAGGACGTAGGAGTAGGCCCTTCTTAATCAGTATACTGATCCCACTCAAGTATGAAGAGCTGTAATAATGTCCTACCCACGGTCTCAAGTGCCAGAACTCTGCTACCCATGAGATGCATTTCCAGCAGAATGACCAAGTGGGTCAAGTGAGACTTAAGGTAATTGAATATTAGTGATCTATAGAAATAGGCATTTAGACCTCTAGTGTGCCATAGAATACATTTAACTTGTTCACGTTTGTGTGACCTCAAGAAAGCTCATAGTGGGGTGGGGGGGGGTGAACGGAAGGGGGCATGCCAAAAGCCGATGGAGCAGGACGTGTAAGCGAGAAGCTCCGGGGAGACAGACACCTAAAGGCTAGTTTTGGCACGCAACCACTCTGCAAAGATGGGAAAAAGAGAAAGATAAGCAGGCTAAGCAGACCAGGAAGCCGAGGAAGACCTCTCCGAGCAACTCACAGAGAGGAGTACCGGAGATTTTTAAGTCGCAGACGGCCTCTTCGAGTACTAGCATGAGAAGCAAGATGGCGCCGGATCTGGACAATCAGAGTGTGACGCACCAACCCTCTGGTGACACTTCACAGAGATCGCACGAAGAGCAGCTTCCCCAAGCTAAGGTACTTACGTTGGGTGATCTAAATGCAGTGCCTGGAGATTTGAAATCCGCTCTGCAAACAGCGGTAGCTTCCGTGCGAGGGGGATATCCAATCGCTATCAGCTAAAGTAGAGGCCATTACTAGCACGGCCAAGGCTCAGGCGGGAGATATCAAGCGCCTTAAAAAGCAATGCAGCAGGCAGGATCACCAACTAAAGCAGGCCTTCAGGATCATAAAAGACCTTGATAATAGAGGCCAGAGAAATAATTAAAGGTATTGCTGAAACAGTGCAACAGACGCAGCTAATGAACGCTTTACAGTCTGTAACAGTTTGCTTGAGAGAGATGCAAACACTGCTGTAGAGTTTGTGCGGGCTCACAGGGCACAATAATGTAACAATTCTGTGGCTAGTTCACCAAGGCTGAATAACACCATCTGCTAAAAAGTATGCAGGCCCAGGAATGATAATATTTCCTTTGGTTGTCTGAACTGTCCAAACCAGAAGTAGTTGTAATATTTGCTGCATTCAAGGATGATGGACAGTTCATGGTTATGAGAAGTTTCAGGAAATTATTCTTTACTAATTAAATAAATAGTATTCATTGGTTGATTTTCCTCTATGTTTCATGCTGTAAAATATGTCATTAACACCATCTGCTAAAAAGTATGCAGGCCCAGGAATGATAATCCTCCATGAGGAGGAGGTCTAGTCCAAAACCTCCCCTTTAGAAGTTCAGAGCCGTCAGAATTCATACTATGTTGAGTCAAAGATACATAGAAACATAATAGTTTGCATTACATTTTACTCTGGAACTACTGGAATTTTTGTGTATGCATATTTTAAATGTGTGTAGCACAGCCTCAGATTCCTCCGAACCCCCCCCCCCCTCCTTCCACCAGAGCAGTACAAACCAGAGTAGAGCCATGTGTTCTCTAATGTGATGGCTGTATATAATTTCAGGAGTAATTTGCGGATTGAACTTCCAAGCCAGTCTTGGCTTACCACACACAATGGGACTTAAAGGGGAACTTCAGCCTGAACAAACATACTGTCATTAAGTTACATTAGTTATGTTAATTAGAATAGATAGGTAATATAATTTTTTACCCACCCTGTTTTAAAAGAACAGGCAAATGTTTGTGATTCATGGGGGCTGCCATCTTTGTCATGGGGGCAGCCATCTTTTTGGTTGAAAGGAGGTGACAAGGAGCAGGAGACACAGTTCCAACTATCCTGTGTCCTGATTACCCCTCCCAGCTGCACACGCTAGGCTTCAAATGTCAAAATCAAAATGTAAAAAAAAAAAATTGCACCAAAACAGCAGAATGAGAGCAACAACTCAGCAATCCCATCATGCTTTGCACAGCATCAGGGGAAAAAAGCCCGGGCAGTTTTTTTCTGTACAGCTAAAAATGAGGCTTGTATAAGAGAAACAAAGTTCTGATGCTGTGAAACTGTTAAAGAAACACCAAGCCTTTTCAGTGCTGCTGAGTTGATTTTTAGTCCGGAGGTTCACTTTAACATGCTGCTATGATATGTACAGAAGCTTTATCATCACTCATGATATGAGCATGTTCTACAAATCTGAAGGTTCATTTTAACACTCATAACCAAAACTTTAAGACAATTAAATAAAATAAAATAAATGTTTTCATGGAAAGGATACGATGGCATGTTTGCTCATTTCATCTGCGTTTTCTAGAAGATACAAATCCAAAAGAGCCTAAAAAGGAAAAAAAGAAAAAGAAAAGATAATTAGCAGTGTGCCTGTAATAATATAATTCAAAGGAATAAGAGCATTTTCTGTGGCGCGCTACAAGTAGGTGGCACAGATAGAGACAATAACATAATACATCAAATCAACAGAAGGGTGAAACAAAATTAGAAGAGCGACTTGAGAAGTTGTGCCGATTAAGTAGTAAACTGGAATCAAAATGGATGGCCAACTAAAAACCTCTCAAGTTTTAAGTCAGATTGCATGCTTGCCTGAAGAGGTCAGTTTTTAAGGCTGCTTTTGAAAATCTTAAGGGATAGCAAATGTTGAATTTAATGGTGAAAGAAGTTGCAGAGACAGGACAGTTTTTCAAGTTCTCAATACAGGTGGGAGAAGGGGAGATTACATTTTGGACAGAGGTAGTTATACAGCTGTTCAAGCCACATTAGGGCTTCGATCTCTGGGGACCATGCTTTCAACCACTAAATTAGAGCTACAATTTATAAGTAGAAAAGACAGATGAGAGTAAAAACTGTTGCAATTGCTGCTACGGTATTCACAAATAAAAGACTTCCGCGAGCTGTGCGCTGTAGTCTATGGCTGCCACTGGAAAACTTACTTCAGTGTTCTGTGTGTACAGCTGTGAGTATAGTCACTGTTACGCTTGGTGGTATATTCTCCACAGTCAGCACGACATGCATAATCTGACGTGAAGGAGGTACACACGCTAGCACAAGGAACCAGGATATCCCCAGTTTAGTGGAGGAGAGGACTGACTCCAACAGGAGATGTGGCGCACAGAGCAGGCATAGATCGGAACAGCCACAAACAATCCTTTCACTATAGTGGCTCAGCTGAAGGTAGCGCTGAGCGCATAAACCAGAACTCAGAAGATCAGGACAGGTAACAGAATGAACGCTTGCTAAACTAGTCACTGCTTAAGTGACAGCGAGCATCCATAACAAGACAGACTGTAATGAGGCAGCCAATGCGATTGCAGCGGTGGCGTGCCTCACAAGGACAGGACAGAATAGTCGGGAAATAGAGTCAAAGAAGGCAGTCGTAATACACACAAATATACAATAGGTATGATTTCCTAGCGTATTATGATTACAGCTATCAATGAACTACAAACGACTAACTGACATATGTATATATCGGCGATAAACCGATATATGACATAAGAAAGGAAGACTAACTAAGAACTGGAGCAGGACTAGGAAGGATTCGCTACTTCTACGCAGAAGCGAGCGCAATCCACGCAAGGCAACAGGAACAGGACTGAACTAGCTAAGCACGGGTGATCACGATACGCGCAACCTACCAAAACGTGCTGGAAACTAACTGACTGAACACAGGATATAAACAGTTCGAGTACGTATATATCAGCGACACTGATGTATTAACGTAACACGAACACGCTAGTGTGCATATATATTGGCGATGAACCGATATATGATGCAAGACTAGCAAAGTAACAACTACTGAACTAGGACTCACTGACCCCTGCGCAGGAGCCAGTGCAGTCCACGGACTAGGAACGGGGGAGGGGGGGGGGGCGAGACAGAGTAACAGACTGATCTGAAACTATGATAGCCCGTGGAGCCCTGCAGGAAGCAGATTGTATACCCTGCGTGTCCGCAGTCGCCTTAGTTCCCAGTTCACAGGCCTCATCCGTTCCGTCGGCGTCTAGCACGCCGGGAACGGTACTGTCTCGTGCTCATAGGGTCTCTGTATCGCGTGGGCGCACGCGGAGACATGACCTTTATGCTGGAAGAAGGCGTGTCAGCTGACCTGCCAGTCGGCTGACGTCAGAGGTGGCTCACGCCGCTCGGATTGGCTGATTGGTAAGGGGCACGGCTGTGAGCTCTCCTCGGCTTCTTAAGCCTTCACTGGTCATTTGCAACTTGTCTGCTGTTGCGAATATACTCGTGTTAGCGCTCAGACCTTAGACTAGTATCCAGTGTGCTTTTATCTGGGAGGAAACCAGGGATTTCACACAAGACTAGGACTATTGTTATATTGTATTACTGATTACCTGTGTATGATTCTGGCTATACTCTGACCTTGCTATTGCTTATCGATTCTGTACTTCTGCCTATCTGACTTTAGTTGCTGAACCTCTGCCTGATAACTCACTATTCTTCTGCCTCACGTTTCTGTACTGTATTAGTCTCTCAGTTGCCGAACCTTGCCTGTCTGACCCCTCCACTCACCAGTGGGCCCTTGGCACTGGTGAGGTGCTCTTCTGTCTAATACCCACCAGCTCCTCTGGCGAGGTTTAGTTTAAGTTATACAGCTCCTGTGACTGATAGTACCTTACCAGCTCCTCTGGTAAGGTCTAGTTAAACTATTCAGTCGCTTGTGCTGATAGTACCTTACCAGCTCCCCTGGTAAGTTAAGGTTTAGCCAAACTTTGTTGTCACTCTTGCTGTTAGTACTTTACCAGCTCCTCTGGTAAGGCCTATTATTTATACTACTGTTGTTGCAGCTAGTACCCACCAGCTCCCCTGGTGAGGGCTAGCACTGTTTCAGCTAGTTCCCACCAGCTCCCCTGGTGAGGTCTAGCACTGTTGTTTCAGATAGTACTCACCAGCTTCTCTGGTGAGAGCTATCCATTTATTCTACTGTTGCACCAAACACGTTACACCTCTGTTTCTCAGCCTTCTATACTTGCATTGATGGTGATACTGCAGATCACCACATAATCGGGTATGGAGTCTGTATTATTGGTGATTCTGCAGATCACACAATAATCAGACGTCTGTGTGCTACACCAATCGTTAGATCTTTATACTGAGGTCATCCAATGGGAGCAGACATGCAGATTCCCACACAGGTGAATGATAATTATTCAATCCTGAGCTGGCCAAAACTGCAGAGCCACTGCAGATGGAATCAGCAACTAGTTTGAGTGCAACCTAAACTATGCAAGCAAATGCATGTAATGACATGAAAAACTCCTGGTCTTCAGTAAAACTGCAGCCAGCAGTACATGCTGCAGACGTGATCATAACAGCCACTTTGGATTGTAGAATTTTGGAAGATTCCTTTTTTCAGCATGCATATATCTAGTCTAGTGCATGTTGACTGGACCTCTGACTGGACTGAGCCTATAGAACAAGGTGGTTGTTTGTTTTTTATTTAAGAAAAAAATGTCCTTCCATAACTTTCCATACCACATGAAAATATAAAATTAGGGATACAAGGTACATTACACCACAAAGTGTTTTACAATAATCAGTACACAGCAAAGAGTTATCCAATCTAAACACAAATGTCGTTTCCCAGCTTATCTTCTATACTACATTCCTCATAGAAAGTTTGGAATACTTTTGTCTGGGATTCACTTCTGAAGTGTTTTTCAAACTGGGGGTCGCATATGAAAGGAATATAATTGACGGCTTGCTCGTTAGGATCCAGCCAGCATCCTACTAGTTTCATTGCCATATTCATAGAACATACGTTTGCACCTCTGTACAGAAATTTGTGCTCTCATAAATAACAGGAATTTCAATTTCTCTCTCTCAGCGGTTAGTTCCCCCAATACACTTCCAGAGAGAGTTTTTATGATCACTCTCTAACTTTGCTATCTTTCCCAACGTATATTTTACCTCCCCTTTCATGCTCCTTCTTAACTCTGCTACCTTCTTGAATTAGGATCCCCCAAATGACTTTTATGCGCCCTCCCATACTGTAACTGGGGAGACAACAGTGTTAGCAATAATTTCAAAATATTCAATTTTTCCTCCAACTATTTTCTTCACTGTGTCCTCTCTTCAGTAGGGAGACATTAAGTCTCCATACAGATGCTCTCTCCCTGGGGCTTCTTATACCTATCTACAAGGAAATCTGGGCATGGTCAGAATAAGAGGCGCCACCTATCTCCGATTTCACATAGTCCGAGTTTAAATTATAAGAGATCAGGAAGAAATCAAGTCGCGAGTAGGTACCATGAGGGTGAGGGAAAAAAGTATATTCTCTGTCTCTAGGGTGCTGAAGTCGCCAAATATCTACCATTTTTGTTTAACTAGGTTTTGTCTTACTTTGAGGATAGCACTGTTATGGTGGTCATACATGGTACAATAAAAACATTCGATTATCCCTTTTATTCGATCTAAATGATCGAATTGAATGAAAGTTGAAAGTATTTTTTTTTTTGATCAAGAAATTCGAATGATTATTCCGTTTTTTCGAGAACACATCTGATCGGACATGCTGGAAAAATCTTTATATTCGATCTAACGTAATAATCAAACTAAATTATCTAATTGAAAAAAAATAAAAAATTGTACCATGTATGGCCACCTTTAGAGAGACAGGATCTGCCTGAGGAAGAGTCCAAGTTGGGGTCCAGCACAAGGTTAAAATTCACCCCCCCCCCTACAACTACTGACCCCTCCGCAAACTCCTCCAAGGCTTTCAGCATTTGACATATAAAGGTTATCTGGCCCGTGTTTGTTTTCTGTTCTAACCTGTCTTGAGATTATGATCACAATCCTCTTGGTTTTAGTGTCAGGTAAATTACTGCAATAGGCCAATGGGTATCTGTTATTTTAGGATTTGTAGAGCCTTTAAAATGTGATTCTTGTATAAAAGCTATTTGTATATGTGCTTTATATAAATACTATAACCAGGGCTGTGGAGTCGGTACAAAAATCCACCGACTCTGACTCCTCAGTTTAGGATTCTACCGACTCCGACTCCTCCAATTTGCATATTACAATCTTGTTGATTGAAAGTATGTAACATGAAATTACTCTCTTAACTGCCAACGCTTAGGAATTTTAAAAGACAACTGAAGTGAGAAGGATATCTAGACTGCCATATTTATTCCCTTTAGTCATAGACTAAAACTAGTCCTTGGTAAGAGTACTTGAAAAAGGTACAGACCAGAAAAAAGAACATCTATCAGGCCCTATGCACTGTAACTGTGGGTACATGTAAGAATGATGTGCAGGTACTCTGCAGGGGACTGAGGAGATTCTTCCTCTATTACACATTCTTCATATACAATCTGAACCAGGTTTATGGGTGATAGACAACACCTATGTTCAATGTGCACAACATTCTCAGTGGATTCCCAGCAGCTCTGTGGGGCGTGCATATGTAGAGTATAGTACTACTGTGTAACAAACTAAACCTGAGACAGAAGAAATTAAAGTTTTATACATACCTGGGACTTCCTCCAGCCCCCTTCAGGCTAATCAGTCCCTCGCTGTCCTCTTCCGCCACCTGGATCTTCTGCTAGGTACTTGAGCCAGTCTGGCGTAGTGCGCATGCAAACTATTGCGCAGGTGCAGAATGCTCCTGGCTGTAGGAGCAGCATGCGGCCGGACTGTGCTGACTGGCTGAATTACCGGGACTCATAGCAGAAGATCCAGGTGGCGGAAGAACAACAGTGAGGGACTGATTGGCCTGAAGGGGGCTGGAGGAAGCCCCAGGTATGTTTAAAACTTTTCTTTTCAGGTACCCTTTAATTTGTAGTCACCAAACCAAATTTTAACAACATATTGAGTGATTTGATTTCATGAGAAAAGAGTGCATACATTTGCATAAATCAGCATCAACGCAGAATGATTTCCATCTCATTGACCATCTCTATTAGTGACACGGCTACACATCAGGCTTTATTCTTACAGCATAGATGTTATTTAGTGTATATATAAGAGATTCCTGTGTACACATCATATATACTGTACAGTCACAATCATATGTATATCTCACTTTTAAAATACAGGGACTGCTTTACTGAAGCAGCGCAAGTAACTAATTTTGATTGGTTTATTTCATTTTTGTGGACTAAGCACAGCTATTACTGTATATATAAATTATGTATGATGACTTATCTGAGAAATAGAACATTGTATCATATTTTCTATTTTAATTACAGTTTAAATTCATTGGGAGTCGGAGTTTTTTTTCCTGACTCCGACTCCAGGCACCCAAAATTGCTCCAACTCCACAGCCCTGGCTATAACAGTAGTTCTCTTCTCAGGGATATTGAGGCCACAAACATTCAGAGACCTGAATTTAATCTGTTCTCTTAGCATAATCTTAGGTCCCCCCCCCCCACAAGTTATAGATACACCAGGATCTCTGGACGACCTGCCCAAGCATCAAACACACATGTGAGGAGGGATAAGGGGGGAGAGGCTGCGGTGAAAACCAAAGAAGAAGAAGAAAAAAAAAAAAAAGAGCCAATAGTCAAGAAGAAAAATCCATCCAACCCCACATTCATTCCATCCAATCATTCCTGACTTCTGCTAACAGACCTCCATACACCCAACTCCCCACACATCATACAACCAATGCATTTCAAGTGCTGGTATTAACCAACACCAAACCACTGTGTGGACTATTACCACCATGTCGTTCCGAGGACACTTGGAGATCCTCCGTCTCAATGAGGGCCCCCCTCGGTCCCTCAGAACCGGCCAATCTTTAGGCCCCCAGGGGAGTGGACCACACAGACGCAGGAGCCCACTACCTCTGCACACATGGACCCCGCAACACTGCCAAGCCCTCAGCCCCCCCCCCCCACACACCACCACAGGCACAAGTCTTTGGTGAGTGGGCACGGGACACCGCGGGCACAAAGCCCGGGGGTGCAGGGGTTGTATCCTCATCTTATTCCAACAGCCTCTGCATTCAGTGACCCTTAATAAAAATAACAATCAAAGCCCCTCATAAACCTCACTCCCCCTCCGCCTCCTCCACCCTCTCATCCCAAGTTGTATCTAACCTTTAAACCTCAAGAGACCCCCGATCCACTCACCAGTGAAGGGCATAAAGTATCTTGTGCCCAGAGCCGACTGCACGCAGCACAACTGGGTTTACCCCATGACAGCGGTCAGTCGGCCCACAGGCAGCAAGTAGATAGGGGGCCACGGGTGAGAGTGCCACCAGCAACCTCAAACTCTAGTCCAGTTTGAAGGCGGGCGGATATCCCCCCCCCCCCCCCAAGCCACCCTTCATAAAACATTCAAAACCTCACTTATTACACCTTTGGCAGCAAACCATAAGGCTCCATCATACCTAGTGAGAGAGTACCTTGCGCATTATACCATCCCTTCACATCACTTTTCCCCATCTATAAGCTCTTCACCCTTGTGCAATATGATCCAGTTGTATCATGCTATCAAAACCCCAAACCTCGGACCTATAGACATCTTTACAGTCTCGTAATTATAATATAACACATTTTATATTATCAGAAAAGTATCAAAAAATCTCCAGTGTGCTTAGTACAAAAAGAAAAAGAGCACAAAAAAAATCGAAAAAACATCAATTTTGAGTGAGGCGTTTTACTCATTCCCCCTCTCTCTGATATGTCATGGGGAAGGGGGGGGGGGGGGGGGGGGGTGGCTGAGCATCGCCAGCTTCCATTCCCTTAATCCTTGCTCAACGGGGCAGGCAGACATCCCCCACTCCAACCACTGTCTACCCGTTTCCACACCCCTCCTAAGAAAAGCCACGGAGGTTTCTAAAAGAAAAAAAGGAAACTATTTTTAAGATAAGCAAATTACACATTAGCCCTCCCTTCCCTGATAACCCTTAGGGAAGGGACTGGACGCCACCAGCATACTCCACCTCAACTCCAGCCTGATGGCGGCCAGGCCCGCCCCCTTACCCTCCCCTATGATCCACCACTTAGTGAAATTTCACAGTGATTCTGCAAATTGCATACATTGTCAACTTATAGCAAACTGTCATTCTCAGATAAAGTATATTCCCCATATCATTATTATATTAGTAACACAATAATAATAGTAGAAAACAAAAAATGAAAAAGGGTGAGCCACAGCCCCAGCCAAATCCACTACAGTTCCTCAATAGATAACACAAAACACCATGTCTCAACCCCCCCCCCCCCCCCAAAAAAAAAACAAGAAGTTTTGAATCAGGATGATACCATTTATTGGCTAACTTAGAGATGGATAAACAGTGAGCTTTCGACTTATAAAAAGCCTTCGTCGGACTGGTTCCTGACTAAAATGAAAAACACAGCTTATATACACTGACATACAGAGGAGAAAAAAGGAGGGTCACATTTCCTCTTCAAAAAGTTACCCCCTCCTCTGCTGCAAAGTCGTCGGAGCAAGGTCTTGGAAAATCTGCAGATTTTTTCCTTCAAAGACGATTTGATCTTGCTTGCGTACTTTCTTCTCTGTCATTAAAGTAATGCAAACGACATATGTCTCTCGGACGATCCGTGTCTTGGGAGGGGGCTTCAGAGCACGATGAGCTCTATCCATCTTAATCTGCCGATTCCTGTCTCTTTCCAAGGTACTCTAAAAAATGTTTTGCAAAGCATCTCCAAGCTGATCTGGGTCAACCGTCTCAGGCAAACCATGCACAAGGATATTGTTTCTGCGCATGTGGTTTTGCAGATCTTCGTCTTGGGAGCATAAAACGCTATTCAAAAGTTTCTGCACCTCTCTTTCCTTCTGTAGTTCTGTCAGCTCTACGCGGATAGACCCCAGTTCACCTTCCAGATTCACTGTTTTCTCTCGGAGATCAGCCAATTCCCCTTTAACCCCAAGTACTTCCTGTCTTGTAGCCACAAGGATCCTGTCCGTTTGCTACGACAGGTCCTGCTTAGTAGGCAACGTTTTTAAATATTTTAAAATATTTCCATACCACTTCCAGGTTAAGCGCTTTCTTAGGGGGCTGCATTTGCAACGAACCTGCAGCCTGCAGTGCTGCTCTCTCGGTTATATTTTCTGCAGATCCCACCGATCCTGGTGGGGTGAAGAACTCTGCCACTGATCTCTGTGTTGTTCAGAGGGTAGAGGTAGCAGCTTCCTTCCTTCTATTCCTGCCGGCCATCAAGCACCATCAGGCACGCCATTCATGCGAGGTTCGGCTGCAGAGCGGGAGCGTGGGCGTGCCTACGTCATCACACACACATTCCCTCCGCTGGTTTTGATTGTTTTTGTGTGATCGATCGTCTGTCAGTCTTTAATGTTAGTGAGCTAGCCCTGTTTGGGTGTCAAAGAGAAAGACAGTTTGTAAAAGTGAGTAGTGAGAAAGGGAGTGAAATTTTAATCACAAATGAAAATAAAGGGTAGCACGGTGGCGTAGTGGTTAGCGCTCTCTCCTTGCAGCATTGTGTCCCAGGTTCTAATACCAGCCATCTGCAAGGAGTTTGTATGTTTTCCCTCGTGTCTGTGTGGGTTTCTTCTGGGCACTCTGGTTTCCTCCCACATTCCAAGGACATACAGACGAGTTAAATAGCTTCCCCTAAACTGGGTCTAGACTACAATACATACATAGACATACGACTATGGTAGGCCCTGAGGTACCATTAAAGAGAACCAGAGAGGAAGCTGAATAAAAAAATAGGGAAAGCTTTTATACATACCTAGGGCTTCTTCCAGCCCCATAAGCCTGGATCGCTCCCGCGCCGCCATCCACCGCTGTCTCTATCGCTGGTACCGGGTCCTGTCACTTAGAGCGGACACGGCCAATTGTCCGCATCACAGGGGCTTCCTCCATACCCTTACGCATGCGGCTGCGCAGTATGCAGCCGCACGCGTAAGGATATGGAGGGAGCCACTGTGATGCGGACACTTGGCCGCGTCCGCCGGCCGACTGGCGGTAATGACGAGACCCGGTATCGGCGGATCCAGGCAGCGGAAGACGGCGGCGTGGGAGCAATCCATGCGTATGGGGCTGGAGGAAGCCCCAGGTATGTATACAAGCTTTCCCCCGTCGTCTCTGGTTTCCTTTAACCCATTCAGGTTCCGTGGTTTTCACGAGAGAAATGTTCACCTCCCATTCATTAGCCTATAACTTTATCACTACTTATCACAATGAACTGATCTATATCTTGTTTTTTCCGCCACCAATTAGGCTTTCTTTGGGGGGTACATTTTGCTAAGAGCCACTTTACTGTAAACGCATTTTAACAGGAAGAATAAGAAAAAAATGGAAAAATTCATTATTTCTCAGTTTTCAGCCATTATAGTTTTAAAATAATACATGCCTCCATAATTAAAACTCACGTATTGTATATGCCCATATGTCCCGGTTATTACACCGTTAAAATTATGTCCCTATCACAATGTATGGCGACAATATTTTATTTGGAAATAAAGTTGCATTTTTTCCATTTTGCATCCATCACTATTAACAAGTTTAAAATAAAAAAAATATAGAAATATTTAATCTTTACATTGATATTTAAAAAGTTTAGACCCTTAGGTAAATATTTACATGTTTTTTTTTTTTATTGTAATGTTTTTTTTTATTTATAGTAAACATTTTATTTGGGTAGTTTTGGGAGGGTGGGGGGTAAACAATAGATTTATAATGTAAATGTGTGTTGATTTTAATTCATTTTTATTTTCAGGTGTAGTATTACTTTTTGGCCACAAGATGGCGGCCATGAGTTTGTTTACATGACGTCACTCTAAGCGTAACACACGCTTAGAGTGGCGCATCAGGCAGTAAATGGCCAGAAAAGGCGCAGCTTCCGAGAGAAGCTGTCGCTTTTTCAGCGGGGGAGAGGAATCAGTGATCGGACTTCATAGTCCGATACATTGATTCCCTGACTACCGAATCCGCGGCCGGGAGTGCGCGTGCACGCGCGCGATCGGCCGCGGGGGCGCGCGGTAGCGCACATGGTTTCTGGACGTAGTTTCTACGTCCAGAAACCAAAATAGGTTAAGTGGCAAGACAATATACTCTATACAATGCTGCAGAAGATGTCCGTGCTATATAAATATTAAATAATAATCATAGTAATAAAGGGTATATATAAAGCAAAGTAAAGGCCGGATTGAGGACTTCCTTCAAGAGGTATAAAGACAAGTTGCAATACATTGTAAATAAAGCACAGTGGAATGCAATTGGATTTTTCTGGAAAACGATATTAAAATGCATCTGACGGTTGTGTGCAAATCCACACAGTCAAACCTCCATTGAGTAATTGATTTTTTTAACTAGAGACATCAGCAACATTTTCCTTAAAATTCACATTGGTAAAGATTCTTTCTTACTTCTTTCAAATCAATTATATGGCAGTGCTCTGAACTTTCAAATCAATTATATGGCAGTGCTCTGAAGTTTCATTCTATTAGTGGAGTTTCTCAACAGTGTGGAACTGCGCACAGAGTGATGGTGTTCCATCAAACTTAATAATACAGATGGCCCAGCACTTTCTCTGCAGCACTGTACCCCTTTCTACTGCATTACAACATTAACACACAGCCCCTTAGTCCGTCTGTATGCTCCTTGCAAAATTATCCAGTTCCATTAGCACATTTCCACTTTCAAAAAATAAAAACAGGGAACACCAAGAGCCCCAATAGTGTAATTCGTACTGGACAAGGTGGCAATAAGTTTGTATTGCTAAATACTCACAAGTCAGGGTCACCAGCAGGCAACCACTGTAAAGGCAGGTGGGGAGATTGTCCTGACCCCACTCAGGATTAAGAAGTCGCTCTCTGTAGACAGGAAGAAAGGGTAGCAACCCTCCACCAAGGGTGGACTCAAAATTGTATACAATGAACAGAGGCGCCAAAAGTATAAGATTAGATTAAATGAGCTTAAAAACCAACTTAAATGGCAAAATTGAAGGAGGAAGTGGTGGTCTTACCTCCCTCAAGCAGACACGACAACGACTGCGATTCAGACAGTCAAACATTTATTAGGAACTCCAAAAAGAAATGCAACGCGTTTCGCAGGTTCAACCCCGCTTCATCAGGCAATATAGGGAGGAGTATCAAACAATCTGCACAATGATTCAAATTAAGCGCTTAATTTGAATCCTTGTGCAGATTGTTTGATACTCCTCCCTATATTGCCTGATGAAGCCGGGTTGAACCTGTGAAACGCGTTGCATTTCTTTTTGGAGTTCCTAATAAATGTGTTTGACTGTCTGAATCGCAGTCGTTGTCGTGTCTGCTTGAGGGAGGTAAGACCACCACTTCCTCCTTCAATTTTGCCATTTAAGTTGGTTTTTAAGCTCATTTAATCTAATCTTATACATTGTATACAACTTTCAAAAAAGACACAATCTCTATACAAATATGTATATGTTGGTGCTCATTGATGTTAACAAAAATTGGTAATATGTTAAAGAAAACATTTTGCACTTACATAGTGCGGACATTGTCCACAGAGCTTTTTTTTAGTACATAGACACATTGGTGGACAGATGGTTGTGCCTGAGGCTCCCTTGTTCTAAGGCACTCTGGCTGTTCAATTCTTGGAGGGTACTGCTGGGAGACACCTGTTAGCTGCCTTACACTAGCTGCCTTACGCTAGTGGATACCTCTGGATTTGAGGATGAATTTTAGGGAGCACTCCTTGTTCCTCCACAGTACGGCAACTGCAGACGAACAAGGAAGTGGCATACAAGTTAGCTCAGGGGGTCCCCAACCCCTGGCCCACTGTTGGCCCGTGAGCAGTTTGCAGCTGGGCCGTGGGTCTCTCCTCTCCCCCCGATGCCGCCGCTGTGTTATCTTAGCTGGCGGCCGCTCCCTCTTATATATCTTGCTCAGTCCCTCTCCTTCAATCCTGTCTCTCACAGCAGCACGTCTCCCGGCTGCTGTGAATAGGCAGCAGGAGAGCAGATTCCTGTCACGGTGCTGTGTATCGCCATTACCATGGGAACCACTGCCCTGCTTCCTGCCTCTTCACAAGTAACCTTCGGTATGCTGATGACAACTTCTCTCAGAAACGGCGGATGGTCTGCAGCATCTGATTAATCGAATCAAAGATGAAAGTGCAAATTTCTGCCTACACCTGAATATCAAAAAAACCAAGATCATGACAACAGTAGGTGACGGCAATATCAAGATAGCAGTTGACAATGAAAAGATTGAGTGTGTGCAGAAATTCACCTTCCTCAGCTCTCAGATCGATCGAAATGGTGATTGTAGTCATGAAATAAAAAATCGGATAACCCTCGGCAGAAACGCGATAGTAAGCATGAACCAAGTATGGAAAAGCAAATACATTAGCATTACGACCTGTTTGGCTTTTGAGCAATTTGAGAAAGGGTTTGTCACCCGAAACAGCGTCTGTCATTGCTGCCATGTTCTATTAAAAGAGCTATTTACATTACTGGCGGTGCCGACCTTCTTCGGTGTGTGCATCTGTGTTCCCTGGAGGCACAGGGACTGGGGTATTGGCACGCCACCCTATCCAGCGTGTGCTCCACCGCATACTTTGTGTTACACAAATGTAAACTGGTTCATGCCATTTCATGAGTCATCATGAAAACTTTTGAAAGCATGGTTCTGCCACTTCTCAAACTCTACACAAAGGCCCGGATGGACCCGTTCCAGTTTGCATACAAGAGCGAACAGGTCCACTAAGGACGCCCTAAACATCTCCTTGGAGCTTGTCAATGACCACCTAGATAGACCAGAGAGGTGCCTGGGTCTTCTACTGACCACATATGCTATTGCTCCGTTGTTATTGCCTGATGAGGCGGGATCAAACCTTCGAAACACGTTGCATATTTGGAGTTCATAAATAAAATATATTGAGTGTGTTTACTACAGTCGTTGTGTGTCTACTTGGAGGAGGTAAGTCCACCGCTACCTCCTCTATTTACCAAGAATTTGGTTTTTAAGCTCATTTAGCTTCCTTTTATCCTTTTGGCGCCTCTGTTCTCCTGCATAATATTGAGTCCACCCTGGGTGGAGGGTTGAACCCCCCCTTTTCTCATCTACAAAGAGCGACTTCTTATTCCTGAGTGGGGTCAGGAAAATCTCCCCACCTGCCTTTACAGTGGTTGCCTAATGGTAACCCTGGTTTGTGAGTATTAATATTTACTCTATCTAGTAACCATTTACCAGTACATATTACACTATTGGGGCTCTTGGTGTTTTTTGTTTTTACCTAGATAGACCAGGCTCTTATGCCAGACTTTTCCTGCTAGACTTTAACTTGGCATTTAACACCATCAGCCCCTAAATACTTCAGAACGTTGCTCAAGATCCATCCTACCATATGCCAGTGGATCAAGGACTTCCTCAGTAACAGATCCCAGACAGTCAAGCTAGGCAAAATCCAGTCTCAGCCAAGCAATACCAACACAGGGGCCCCCCTCAAGGATGTGTACTATCGTCGGTACTATTCTCCCTATATACTAACAACTGCAGATCCTCTGCAAACTCTGTAAAAGTGATAAAGTTAGCGGACGACACCATCATAGTTGGCCTCATTACAAATAATTATGAGCAGGAGTGTCACCATCAGGTTGACAATCGGTCACTGATGTAGGGAAAATGGCATGGTCCACAACACCGCAAAAACGTGAGGTTGGCTGTCAACTTTAACCAGTTCACCCCAAAGAGGTTTTTACCCTAACGGACAAGAGTGATTTTCACCTTTCAGTGCTCATCCCTTTCATTTGCCAATATCTTAATCACTACAAATCACAATGAAATCTATATATTGTTTTTTTCACCAATTAGGCTTTTTGGGGTTGATATTTGTTTTCAGTAATTACTTTATTTTCTATGCATTTTAAAGGGAAAAACAAGGAAAAAATGAAAAACCGCTATTTCTCCAATTTCATCCCCTATAGTTTTAATATAAACACTGCTACTGTACATAAAACCCAGACATTTTATCTGCCTAGCTGTCCTGGTTATCACAAGATTTTAATTATGTCCCTAGTACAAAGTAGGGTGACAATATAGGATTTGGAAATAAAGGTGTATTTGTTCTGGTTTTTTTCCTCACTAATCTCACGTGCACTCACACGGGAACACACGTGCACCTGTGAGAGCGCGCACGCGGGAACACACTCGCATGGGTGTACGCACGTGCATGCACACAGCGGCAGCAGCACTGTTGGACTTATAAAAACGTCCTGGATCCATTAAGAGGCTCTAGCAGGACATTTTTATAAGTCTGGTTGTCATTAAGTGGTTAGGAAGCACATACCCCCACCTCCAATCTGCATTGATGGCACAGAAGTTGTAAGAGTCCCCTGTGCATGGGCACTACCATCTCCAAGGACCTGACTTGGAAAACCAACACCACCTTCACGCAGAGAAAAGCCCAGCAGAGGTTTTTCTTTCTCCGCCAACTGAAAAAGTTCAGTATGACCCAGAAACTACTGACAAGTTTCTACTCCGCCACAATCAAATCTGTCCTGTGTTCTTCCATCCTGGTCTGGTATGCTGGCTCCTCTGCCAGCAACAGACGCAAACTGCAGAGGGTTATCAGATCAGCAGAGACCTCTCCCCCATCTGGACCTCCTCCAACTCCAGACTGCATTGGACATTGCCCATGAACCCACACACCCAGGTTTCCACTTCTTCAGTAGGCTCCCTTCAGGGTGTAATTTCGGTCCATCGCAACCAGAACCTCAAGGCACAGGAACAGCTTCTTCCCCTCAGCTATCAATACCATGAACTCTATGAACTCAACCCCGTATGCAACAGGGTATAGATCTGGGATATGTTATTAAACCCTTTTGTTGTCCTTCATGATCACACAAATGCTCAAACAGGGTATAAGAAATTATAGAGAGAATATTATGTATGTAGGTACGGAGAAAGTGGCTAGTTTGATTATACTCCATTGTAAGTTGGGGGTGAAGGAGATATTTTCTTTTAAGGAGGATCTAGTTAATAGTTTCCCTGCTAGAGGGTCGGTCCAGTTAAAATATCCCAGACCATACCAAGTGGACATAAAATCCTCATAGTCCTAGTTGAAAGGCAAGATTACCAAGAACTTAAATAATGGGGAAGGGAGGGATTTTACATTAGCTGAGCTAGCTGTTGCACGCCAGATTTGAAGAGTGAATTTAATGGTTGGGAGCTGTTGTAGTTTAAAATTTAGGGGGAGGATGGGACCAATGTAGTAGCTAAAGGATAGCTAACACTCTAGACCACTGCTATACAGTCCTGAGAGATGCTTACAATGACATCCCGTGGGAAGCACTAGGCTCATCTGACCACTGCCTCATCCACCTGACACCCACTTACAGGAGGTGCCTAGAAATTGTGAAACCGGTCCTTAAAGTGGTCTAACACCCAGCATTTCAACTTTGCTTTAAAAGATTGCTTACAGCTTAGAAAAGATTATGCCAGATTTTTTTTTTAGCAGAAATTCACTGAATGGATTAAACATGACATTTTAGTGCAGCATTTAGCTAGAAATCCTCCTCCGTGCTTAGGTTTAGTTACAAATGTATCTATTTACAAAGTAATAAACAAACACTGCTCTGAGAGAACAAAGAGGGCTTCCCCGGCAGGCTTTTCAGAGGTCTACTTGCATTCCAAACAAAGATACATTTGTAACTAAAGATAAGAATGGATGCGATTCCTAGTTAAATCCAACACTAAAATGTCATGTTTAACCCATTCAGTGAATTTCTGCTTTAAAAAAAATCTGGCATAATAATTTCTAAGCTGTAAGCAATCTTTTAAAGCAAAGTTGTAATGCTGGGTGTTAAACCGCTTTAAGTCAACCAAAGTATGGTCAAGTGATGCCAAACTACAGCTTCAAGCCTGTTTCGAATGTACGGATTGGAAGGCCCTGGAAGCACCAATTCTAGACGAGTGGGCGGACAACATATCCTCGTAGATCAGTTTTTGTGAGGACTATTGCGTACCAACAAAAGCCTTCAAACTCTACCCGAATGACAAACCATGGTTCTCCAAGAAACGCTGGCAACTGCGGAGGAACAAGGAAGCAGCGTACAAGTCTGGCAATCAGAAACATTGCAGGGGAGTAAACAACATCCTAAACAGAGAACTCAGAGCCGCAAAAAAGAACCGCGGAAAAACGAACAGAATATCTCTCCTCGAATTAATCACGTGCGGTGTGGAAGGGGCTAATGGCCACTACTAACTACAAGCCAATCCCCCCCCCCCCCCAGCACGCAACTCCCAGCATCAAGCTCACCAAGAGCCTCAGCAACTTATGCATACTTGAGAACCAGAGGGCACCTGCAGGACCCTTCAGGGCCACCTGTTTCCTTCTCTGCCTTAAGTGTCCTGCAACCATGCCTACCCCCTCTGGCTGTGAACGAGGGTGATTTTTGTGGCATCTGCCAAGGACAAATGCTAGGCAAGCCCCTAGCCCAGACAGTGTGTCACCAGTGTGAGTTTAAGAGTGTGGTTCTCCTTCAATGCTGAAAAGATCAAAGAATTCTGCACTTGCTAGTGATAGATTTTTCTGGTCATCTAAGATAGCATATATTTTGACCGCTTTCTCTAGGTGTACCACAGGAAAGACCTTGACCAGGCTTATCTTAGCGCAATATTCGCCATGAAGTCCATTGCCACATACCACAGTGCATTTGGAGGAAACAGATGTACTCTGCTGCTCCACATCCTCCCCCCTTCCAATGACTTTAGGCAGGCTTTGCATCTTTAGGGAATTGAAGCTCCTGTGAAACTGGAGATAAGTTGTCACATGCTAATCACTGTTACAATAAAAGCAATTTGAAAGCATTTTGCAGCTTTACAGCCTCTGAGCAGGTGATCAGTTGATGCACATGTAGCAGATATAATGGTTTTTCACAAATGTCTTGCATTCTCAAAGGTTTTTTATTGAACTCAACACGCTTGTTTATAAATGAATAGGGCATATGATGAAAGGATCATCAATTTTTTTTTATCTTTTCTGCTCCCACTATTGGTAGATCATGCTAAATTTAATTCCCATTTTCCTGACAGACACAGGTCTTCTCATATCCTTGTGCTTGTTGCTTTACATGTCACAAACTGTAGATGTGTCGAAATTACTTGAATCAAGAGATAAAAAGCTGGATCAGTCTTAAGCTCAACACACACCATACAATCTTGGTTGCACAGATTTACCATATCTATGTAGTATAAGGGCCAACAGATTGAAAATGCCTTGAATGATTGATTGGACAAGCTCTTATACTACATGAAAGTGGTAAGATTAAACAACCAAGATTGTATGGTGTGTGTTAAGCCTTAGCTCTAGCTATGCATGCTTGTTGAGGGGCTGTGGCTAAAAGTGTTAGGGCCCGTTTCCACTTGTGCGGTGAAAATCCCTGCGGTAAAAATTTGCATGCGGATGCGAATTTCTCGTGCGGTTGTATGCAAATTTTAGTGCGAATTTGCATGAAAATTTGCATGGATGACGCTGTATACGAATTTAACCATGGCAGTGCCGGTGTGCTTTTCTATTGATTTCCATGCAAATTTGCATGAAAATTCGCATACCAAAGCTGCAGGCGATTTCCCTATTAAATACATTAGTGGCGATTCGCATGCATTTCACATGCAGGCGAATTCTGAGGGCTCTGCCGTGCAGAAAAATCCTGCACAGAAAACCGCTCAGGAAAACTGACAAGTGGAAACAGGCCCATCCACTTGTCTTGGCTGTGGGAATCTGCATGCAGGAAACGCATGCAGATTCGCTATAGTGGAAACGGGCCCTTAGAGACACAGGACCAGCAGGAGAGTCAGGCAACTGGTATTATTTTGAAAGGAAAAATCCATATCCTCAGTTTAGGTTCCCTTTAAAGGGATACTGTAGGGGGGACGGGGGAAAATGAGCTGAACTTACCCGGGCCTTCTAATGGTCCCCCGCAGACATCCTGTGCCAGCGCAGCCACTCACCAATGCTCGGCCCCGCCTCCGATTCACTTCTGGAATTTCTGACTTTAAAGTCAGAAAACCACTGCGCCTGCGTTGCCGTGTCCTCGATCCCGCTGATGTCACCAGGAGTGTATAGCAGAAGCCCAGTATGGTCTGTGCCTGCGCAGTACGATCCTGGTGACATCAGCAGGATCGAGGACACGGCAACACAAGCGCAGTGGTTTTCTGACTTTAAAGTCAGAAATTCCAGAAGTGAACTGGAGGCGGGGCTGGAGCATCAGTGAGTGGCTGTGCGGGCACAGGATGTCTGCGGGGGACCATTAGAAGCCCCGGGTAAGTTCAACTCATTTTCCCCTGACCCCCCTACAGTATCCCTTTAAGTTCTGTTAATATGCTAGCAAGAAGATATGTTAGAAGCTATTTTTTTTATTTTTTCAAGAAATGTACTGCAAGTTTTACACAGCTACTATATACATATCTACCAATACAGATGAGACTACTTTTGAGCCTATTCTACATAGCACAACTGTTATATTCTTTTTTTGAATGTACTTAGATTCAAGATTGCTTGGCAATAAAGGCCTGATGACATTGAATACTGTAAGACGGAAACACTATTTGGAACTGTTCATATTTTGTATATATGGTGTATGATAAGCAAATATAATTTTTTATATAAAATCAAATACAGAGTGCTGATTAATTTCAAGGTATATCATCAATCTATAATTACTGTTATAGAGGGTTCAGACCCCACTATGCCAGCTTTATATGATAGCAACACTTTAAAGGCTTGATCCTTTACTGAGATGGTGATCATGCAAGATTATTATGCAGCAATTGTAGAAGATGACAAGTGAACCAGCACTGCTGTGACATAGCTTTAATTGTAGAAGATGAAAAGTGAACCGGCACTGCTGTGACATAGCTTTTATTGATATCCAAGTTTAAAACATCTGCTTGTCAGGCATAGTTTCATTACATAAATAGGTGAATAATAATTGCACATACCATGTGGGTAAGAGCTGTTGTTGGGTGCGGTGGGTTCTGGAAGCAGGAGCCTGACGGCCGTTTCGTGCAGAGTTGCGCTTTTAAGGAGGCAGCCTCCACAGAAGCGCAACTAGGCGCGAAACTGCCGTCAGGCTCCTGCTCCCAGCACCACCGGCACCCAACATCAGCTCCTACCCACATGGTATGTGCAATTATTGTTCACCTAGTCATGTAATCAAACTATGCCTGACAAGCAGATGTTTCAGGCTGGTTTCACAGTGGGACGTTACAGGCGCACGTTAGAGCAGCCTGTAACGCAGCCCACCGCACAGTAATGAAAAATCAATGGGGCTGTTCACAGTGCGGACGTTGCATTACATTGTAATGCTGCGTCACAAGACAACGTACTGCATGCAGTACTTTGGACGCGGCTGAGCCGCGTTAGACTGCTTGCACATGCTCAGTAATGTTGGGGAGGAGCGGAGAGAGGCCAGGCACATGGCTAATTAATATGCACTGCACGTTATGACGTGCAGTGTTTACTTCCTGAAGCAGCCGCTCTGTGCGGCGATTGGCCGGCGGGACCACGTGATGCCGCATGCGCACAAGAGTGCGCATCACGGCATCACTGACGCCAGAGTGAGCTGCACAACGCACTCTGACGTCCAGATCCAGCACCACCAGGCGTTGAGTTAGGGGGACGTTATGCGACCTTAACGCCCCCTCTAACGCAACGTCCTGGTGTGAAATTAGCCTTAAACTTGGATATCAATAAAAGCTACGTCACAGCAGTGCCGATTCACTTTTCATCTTCTACAATTGCTGCATTTCAAGTTTCTGATACCAGAGCACGCTGAAGTGGCAGTATTGCAGGGAGAGAGCTGTACTACTACCCCGACCCTGCTCACAAGAAAAGTGATGTGTGTGTAGTGCCAGCCCCTTTCTTCTACAAAGTATATTATTATTTAGTATTTAATTAGCGCCGACATCTTCCGCAGCGCTGTACAGAATATATTGTCTTGTCACTAACTGTCCCTCAGAGGTACTCACAATCTAATCCCTACCATAGTCATACGTCTAGTGTAGTATATGCAGGGGAGTAACTAGAAATCACTGGGCCCCCCTGCGAATAATTGGATGGGGCCCCTCACTGTAAATTAATTGTAAAGTGGGCAGCATTTCACCAGACAATCGTAATGTGGGCCAGAAAATTGTAATGTAGGCAGAGTTCACCAGAAAATCGTAATGTGGGCCAGAAAATCGTAATGTGGGCAGCAGTTACCAGAAAATCGTAATGTGGGCAGCAGTCATCAGAAAATTGTAACGTGGGCAGCGGTCACCAGAAAATTGTAACGTGGGCAGCGGTCACCAGAAAATTGTAACGTGGGCAGCAGTGACCAGAGTATTGTAACGTGGACAGCATTCACCAGACAATCGTAATGTGGGCAGCGTTCACCAGAAAATCGTAATGTGGGCCAGAAAATCGTAATGTGGGCAGCAGTCACCAGAAAATCGCAATGTGGGCAGCAGACACCAGAAAATCAAAATGTGGGCAGCAGTCACCAGAAAATCGCAATGTGGGCAGCAGTCACCAGAAAATCGCAATGTGGGCAGCAGTCACCAGAAAATCGCAATGTGGGCAGCAGTTACCAGAAAATCGCAATGTGGGCAGCAGACACCAGAAAATCGTAATGTGGGCAGCAGTTACCAGAATATCGTAATGTGGGCAGCAGGCACCAGAAAATCGTACAGTGGGCAGCAGGCACCAGAAAATCGTAATGTGGGCAGCAGTTACCAGAATATCACAATGTGGGCAGCAGACACCAGAAAAATCGCAATGTGGGCAGCAGGCATCAGAAAATCGCAATGTGGGCAGCAGTCACCAGAAAATCGCAATGTAGGCAGCAGTCACCAGAAAATCGCAATGTGGGCAGCAGTTACCAGAAAATCGCAATGTGGGCAGCAGGCACCAGAAAATCGCAATGTGGGCAGCAGACACCAGAAAATCGCAATGTGGGCAGCAGGCACCAGAAAATCGTACAGTGGGCAGCAGGCACCAGAAAATCGTACAGTGGGCAGCAGGCACCAGAAAATCGCAATGTGGGCAGCAGTTACCAGAATATCGCAATGTGAGCAGCAGACACCAGAAAATCGCAATGTGGGCATCAGTCACCAGAAAATCGCAATGTGGGCAGCAGTCACCAGAAAATCGCAATGTGGGCAGCAGGCACCAGAAAATCGCAATGTGGGCAGCAGACACCAGAAAATCGCAATGTGGGCAGCAGTTACCAGAATATCGCAATGTGGGCAGCAGGCACCAGAAAATCGTACAGTGGGCAGCAGGCACCAGGAAATCGCAATGTGGGCAGCAGTTACCAGAATATCGCAATGTGGGCAGCAGACACCAGAAAATCGCAATGTAAGCAGCAGGCATCAGAAAATCGCAATGTAGGCAGCAGGCACCAGAAAATCGTACAGTGGGCAGCAGGTACCAGAAAATCGCAATGTGGGCAGCAGTTACCAGAATATCGCAATGTGGGCAGCAGGCACCAGAAAATCGTACAGTGGGCAGCAGGCACCAGGAAATCGCAATGTGGGCAGCAGTTACCAGAATATCGCAATGTGGGCAGCAGACACCAGAAAATCGCAATGTAAGCAGCAGGCATCAGAAAATCGCAATGTAGGCAGCAGGCACCAGAAAATCGTACAGTGGGCAGCAGGTACCAGAAAATCGCAATGTGGGCAGCAGTTACCAGAATATCGCAATGTGGGCAGCAGACACCAGAAAATCGCAATGTGGGCAGCAGACACCAGAAAATCGCAATGTGGGCAGCAGACACCAGAAAATCGCAATGTGGGCAGCAGGCACCAGAATATCGCAATGTGGGCAGCAGTTACCAGAATATCGCAATGTGTGCAGCAGTTACCAGAATATCGCAATGTGGGCAGCAGGCACCAGAAAATCGTACAGTGGGCAGCAGGCACCAGAAAATCGCAATGTGGGCAGCAGACACCAGAAAATCGCAATATGGGCAGCAGGCATCAGAAAATCGCAATGTAGGCAGCAGGCACCAGAATATCGCAATGTGGGCAGCAGTTACCAGAATATCGCAATGTGTGCAGCAGTTACCAGAATATTGCAATGTGGGCAGCAGACACCAGAAAATCGCAATGTGGGCAGCAGTCACCAGAAAATCGCAATGTGGGCAGCAGTCACCAGAAAATCGCAATGTGGGCAGCAGTCACCAGAAAATCGCAATGTGGGCAGCAGTTACCAGAAAATCGCAATGTGGGCAGCAGGCACCAGAAAATCGCAATGTGGGCAGCAGTTACCAGAATATCGCAATGTGGGCAGCAGGCACCAGAAAATCGTACAGTGGGCAGCAGGCACCAGAAAATCGCAATGTGGGCAGCAGTTACCAGAATATCGCAATGTGGGCAGCAGACACCAGAAAATCGCAATGTGGGCAGCAGACACCAGAAAATTGCAATGTGGGCAGCAGGCACCAGAAAATCGCAATGTGGGCAGCAGTTACCAGAATATCGCAATGTGGGCAGCAGGCACCAGAAAATCGTACAGTGGGCAGCAGGCACCAGAAAATCGCAATGTGGGCAGCAGTTACCAGAATATCGCAATGTGGGCAGCAGACACCAGAAAATCGCAATGTGGGCAGCAGACACCAGAAAATTGCAATGTGGGCAGCAGGCACCAGAATATTGCAATGTGGGCAGCAGTTACCAGAATATCGCAATGTGTGCAGCAGTTACCAGAATATCGCAATGTGGGCAGCAGGCACCAGAAAATCGTACAGTGGGCAGCAGGCACCAGAAAATCGCAATGTGGGCAGCAGACACCAGAAAATCGCAATGTGGGCAGCAGACACCAGAAAATCGCAATGTGGGCAGCAGGCATCAGAAAATCGCAATGTAGGCAGCAGGCACCAGAATATCGCAATGTGGGCAGCAGTTACCAGAATATCGCAATGTGTGCAGCAGTTACCAGAATATCGCAATGTGGGCAGCAGGCACCAGAAAATCGTACAGTGGGCAGCAGGCACCAGAAAATCGCAATGTGGGCAGCAGTCACCAGAAAATCGCAATGTGGGCAGTAGTCACCAGAAAATCGCAATGTGGGCAGCAGTCACCAGAAAATTGCAATGTGGGCAACAGTTACCAGAAAATCGCAATGTGGGCAGCAGGCATCAGAAAATCGCAATGTGGGCAGCAGGCACCAGAATATTGCAATGTGGGCAGCAGTTACCAGAATATCGCAATGTGGGCAGCAGTGACCAGAAAAAAAAATGCCCCTGTAAAAAAAAAAAAAAAATTCCCTTACCTGTCAGGAGTCTCTCCCAGCCTCTGGTGCGCAGCTCCTCCAGCGACGATGCTCCTGTGCACTGCAGCACATCTCCCGCGCTGAGTCTGACAGGCAGAGTGCCGGGCTATGGCAAGATGGCGCCCGAAGCCCTGTACTGGAGACACAAATAGTCTCCAGTGCAGGGCTTCTTCGGCGGCCATCTTGCCGTAGCCCTGCTCTGCCTGCCGGAGGAATATGCAGGCTGCCAGAGCGGGGCTGCGGGGAATGAACTGGCGCAGCGTCTATTAGACGCTGCGGCCAGTTGAGCACCTTGCTGGGGGGTACAGAATCGGGCGGGCGGCAGCGCTCCCCCCGCGCACAGGGAGCGGGCCCCTGAGCGGCCCCGGGCCCCCCTGCGGCTGAGGGGGTCGCATCCCCGGTATGTACGCCGGTGAGTATATGTATCGGAGTCTAGGGCCAATTTTGGGGGAAGCCAATTAACCGATCTGTATGTTTTTGGGGATGTGGGAGGAAACCAGAGTACCTGGAGGAAACCCACACAGACACGGGGAGAACATACAAACTCCTTGCAGATGTTGACCAGGCTGGGATTTGAACCGGGGACCCAGCGCTGGCAAGGCAAGAGCGCTAACCACTACGCCACCGTGCTGCTCTTAAGAGGCAAGAGCCACGCAGGTTTTTGACATAGGTGCATCCATGGTCCAGGAGCATCTTGTAGATGTTCTCCCCCAATTATTGTGTTCCCCTTCCTTGTACCTTGTGTCCCCCATGTGTACTCGTGTGTATTCCATGTCCCCTCTTGTGTTCTCTATGTGTAGTCTGTGTGTCCCCACCTGTGCCCTCCTGTGTTCCCCATGTCTCCTCCTGTGTCCCCTATGTGTCCTGCTGGGTCCTCCATGTCTCCTCATCTGTCCCCCATATCTTCTCTTCTGTCCCTCATGTCTCCTCCTATGCCTCTATTTTTCGTAATAGAAGACCATAAGAACCCCCCCGTGTTCCTCATGTGTCCTCTTCTGTTCCCCATGTTTTCTCATCTCCCCAATTATTGTGTCCCACGTGTCCTCCTGTGTTGCCTCTGTATTCCCCTCTGTGACCTCCTGTGTACACGATGTGTCCTCCTGCGCTCCCCCCCCCCCATGTGTCCTCCTGTGTTTCCCTCGCGTATTCCTGTATTACCTTCTTTTGTTGAGTGCCCCCCTTGTGTACGCCTGTGTTCCCTCTGTGTCCCCATCTGTCCTGTGCCATGTGGCCTCCATTTATCTCCATGTCCCCCATGTGTCCTATGCTCCCCATGTGGCCTTCTGTCCCTAAGGATCCTCCTGTGTCCCCATGTTTCCTCCTTGTTCCCCCATGTCTCCTCAGCGGTCATGTTTGTGTCCTCCGTCTCCCTTTGTCCTCCTCTGCTCCCCAGGGGAAAATAAAATATACTAAACCTGAAGCATCCATAGTTCAGGAGCATCTTGTAGATGTTCTCACCCAATTACTGTGTTCCCTCTTGTACCTTGCATCCCCCATGTGTCCTCCTGTGTTCCCCCATGTCCTCCTGTTCTTACCCATGTGCTGTCATGTGCACCCTATTTGTCCCACCATAATTTCCTCTTGTGTTCCCTCATGTCCCTCTGTGTCCCCCATGTGTTCTACTGTGCCCCCCATGTATCCTCCTGTGTTCCCCCATGTCCTTCTGTTTCCCCATGTGTTCCCTTTGCCCCCATGTGTCCCCATCTGTCTTCCTGTGCCTGGCTAAATTTATCTAATAGTGGAAGGTTAGAGGTAGCTTTATAGCCAAGTATTGAAGAGTAGCAGATGTCCATGGGAAATTAGGAGTTTAAAGGATGCCTGAGGTGAGAGGGATACGGAGGCTGCCATATTTATTTCCTTTTTTAAACAATACCAGTTGCCTGGCAGTCCTGCTGATCTTCTGGCATAAGTAGTGCGAGTCAAATCCCTGGAACAATGTGGCTAATTCAGTAAAACCTGAGTCAGAGTACTTGATCTGCATATGCTTGTTCAGGGTCTATGTCTAAA
Source organism: Hyperolius riggenbachi (assembly GCF_040937935.1). Classification (NCBI taxonomy): domain Eukaryota; kingdom Metazoa; phylum Chordata; class Amphibia; order Anura; family Hyperoliidae; genus Hyperolius; species Hyperolius riggenbachi. Next base: position 352,009,493 of record NC_090649.1, on the reverse strand, counting down.
AGTATTAGAGACACATGATCAGCAGGGCTGCCAGGCAACTGATATTGTTTAAAAGAACATAAATATGGCAGCCTACAAATCCCTCTGACCTTAGTTTCCCTTCAATAGGATCAGGGATGCTGAGAGACAGTCACTTTTTTATCAAATTTGTACAGGGAGGTCTTGGGGAAAGTGTCTGTTAGATGTCTGTTGCAGCCTAGAAAAGAAATCTCAGGAAAGAATCACTGAAATTCTGTTTAACATTGCAACTCATTCTACTGTGTTAGGCCTGCTCTGGTTGAGAAAACACAACCCCTTGATCGATTTGCAGCCTGGACAACCTAGTCCAGTTACTTCCTTAAAGAAGCACAATCGATTAAAACAACTTTTTTTTTTTAAATACTGTATGTTAGGGCACACATTACCACAAGTTGAGTCCTATAGGAGAAAAGCGCTTTACAAATGTTATTGTATTATATTAAGTACTAGGAACAATGTCTTTCTTCACACAGCTCCGCCTGTGCAGTAAAATCATCCTGTCATTTCCAGATACAGAAAATATCGGCTTTGCAGGACTGGACAATGTTCCTGCACAAGGTGGTTGCCATCTACTCCTCAGTGTATAGTTTATTAATCACCTTGGTGAAATAATCTCATTCAAGTGGTGGTACGGGGTTAAGTTTCCATCAATGCATGTTTATGGTCTTCACTTCTCGGTTTACAAAGTCATTATTATTATTTATTAGATTTATATAGCGCCAACATATTACGCAGCGCTGTAGGTCTCTCCCCTCCCAGCATGGACAGCACACAGCTACCTAGGAAGTTAAGCCCCGTCTACACGGGGAGATGTTGTAGCGATCCGGCGGCTCGATTAGCCGCTGGATCGCCTCTTCCGCGTGCGCCGGATTCGATTCCCCGCTCGTCCCCGCCGGCGCCGCTTATCTTCCGCTCGATTCTCTGCCATTGTCCCCTCGCGGGGAGCAAGCAGGGAATCGGCGGTGAGGAGATCCGTCCTGTCTGATCTTTTCAATGCGGCTCGATTGATAAGGAACATCGCGGCCGCATCTACGCGTGTAGATGCGGCTTTAGGCCTCATTCACACTGGAGAGCTTTACTAGTGATTTCAGCTGGTCTGTAAATCACTAGCACTTGAAAATGTTCTATGGCATTGCAACTCAAGGGTAGTGTTCACACTGTAGTCATCCCCAGTGATTAGTGATTTGCTTAAATCTCAAATATGGTGCACGCAGCATTTTTTTTTAGCGATTTTGAAGCAATTGCATTTAAATGTTAAAGAATCACAAAACACATATAAAGCTAAATGGGAGGCAGATCTATCTTGGGTTTCACTTTACTAATAAGCAATGGCACAAGATCTTAGTCTTCTTTCACAAGTCGTCTATCTCCTCGAGGAGCCATGAGGCAGGGTAAAACATATACACGAGGTGGTATTTGACATCTTCTAGGCTCCATGCAATTTTTCCTGGCTCGACTCCCTTATGTTTGGAGGTGTGATCTTGAGACAGGGACTTTGTTGCATGTTTTTTGGTCTTACTCTGGTATCACTCGGTTCTGGGTGGACGTGAGGGACCTGATGCATGTCCTGACTGACTTCTTACCCCCCCGATTCTCCAGCTTTCTTTCCGCTGCACCATAATACCTGGTCTATCAGGAGATATAAGAAAACTTACACGGCACCTAGTCAATGCGGCCATGGCCCTCATCCCTAGGCGATGGAAATCTACTGACCCTTCTACAGTGCAGGAGTAGCTTTGTGACGTAGACTGGGTTCAGAAACTTGAAGACTTAACCACTACCATCCAAAGGAAACGGACCAATTTTTGAAAACTCGGTTTGGCTGGTTTAAATTTAAGTCATCATGATACCTGTCTCTCATGTCCACTTAGTCGGTGGATTTCAGGGCTTTGACCTGTCATATGTATTGATATAGATCTAAAAACCTTTTGGTATTATGCGAACAATTTCAGTCTTGGAGATGGCCTCAGGGTTCTTCTGTTTTTCGCCCTGGTTCTTTCTCTTTTCTTTCTTTCTTCCTTTTCATCTCTGTTACTTTTTGCTCCAGCTTACTATGATTGAGCTTTTGTATTTAGACTGGCCATGGTTGTATGATTTGGGCAATACTACATAGGTTTCAGTGCACTCAATTGTTGTTCTTGTTTAATTGGCGACCCTTGGTGTATAATCCCTACCGGGCCCAGGGTTGCAGTTTGTTTTCGTTTGTTCATTGTAGGGATGCACTGCCTTTTACAATTACGCTAGATGGGGTATTTCTGTATTTGTTACATTTTTGGTCATTCTGATATAAATACCCTCTGTTTTTGAAGATGACCCAACTAAAAATGTTGCTATTCTGTTCCTTACTGAGCTGCCGCGCTCGATTATGGCCTTATGTATATTGTCTTTTCTATTAAGTGTATATCTATAATGTTATACCATGTCTTTTATATATTGCCTAGTTGCACTATGATATTTATGGTACTTTTTGCTGTTACTATTTTTCTTCTTGAAAATAAAAGAATCTTAAAAAAAGGAATCACAAAAAGCAATCGCTCCAATATCACTTTCCTGTACAGTGAAAAAAAAAATCACAGAAAATTGGTTTGCAAAATGCTAGCGATTTTGATAGTGTTTTGCAATTCCCAGCGTGAATGGGTCCTTACAGTAGATCCAGCCAGGAGTGTAAAATCACCAGCAGCTCTCCTGCATGCTGTGACACAGTGAAGTATATTTGTGAGCTGTATTAGGAGTGAAGGATGATTTTAAAGCAGGGAGAGAGCAAGTACACTGTGTAAATAAAGTGCCCCTAGCACTAGTGGTAATGTGTACCTTAAAATAGAGTACATATATAAAAAAAAGTTGTTTTAATTGATAGGGTTTCTTTAAGCTAGCATTAGCTACAGAATGACCGCCCCCCCCTCCCCCCCAAAAAAAAATCATTTATGGAAATCCTAAAACTAAAAAAAAATAAAAAATAAAAAAATGTTTAACTTGTTTACAGTTTTGCAGAAAACACTGAACAGGTTAAGCCTTGGTGTTTACTGTATGAGTGCTGTCTAGGGTAGAGATTCCTGCAGTCTATTCACAGCTGCTGATAAGAGTTTCGCCTGGCTAAGCTGTTATTTAAAAGAACATCTGAAGTGATAGGGATATGAGGGCTGCCATATTTACTTACTTTTAAGCCATAACACTTGCCTGGCAGCCATGCTGATCTATTTGGTTGCAGTAGTGTCTAAAACAAGCATGAGGCTCAACATATCAGATCTGACAATGTCAGAAACAACAGATCTGCTGCATGATTGTTTAGGGTCTATGGCTAAAATTATAAGAGGCAGAGGATCAGCAGGACAGCCAGGCAACTGGAATTGCTTAAAGAGAACCCAAGGTGGTTCCTTGGGGGGCAGATGGGACACAGAGGCTTGCTCTCTATCTCATAACATGCCTCTTTTTTTCCTAGGGCTACACGATTAATCGTTTAAAAATTGAACCGCGATGTGGGGCACCACGATTACGTAATCATGAAAGCGGCTGGGGTTTTTTGACATGTATGTTTTTCCGCATCCCGACGCGTATAATTATAGCGCAACTCACCTTCCGGAATCCCCCGCCGCCTCTTCCAACTTCCTCTCCCAGACATCGTCAGTCGCGTTGGTAACAGCGCCCCCTGTGATGACATAACCGGAAGTCATCACAGGGGGTGCAGATATTAACTTGATGAACGGCTGGGAGAGGAAGAAGGAAGAAGAGGTCGGTGTCATCCCTGAAGGTAAGTCGTGCAGCCCTACTGTGTCTCCACACCGCTGCTCTCTGTCCCACCACTGCCGCGCTATAGCCCCCCCCCCCCCCCGAAATTAGCGACAGCATTTGTCACCATCCCAGGGGCGTACCTGCAGAGTTTCCTGAGCTGCCATTAGGCCGCTCTCTCTCCCTGACCATGCCCCTGGCTACTCCCCCTTCCAGCGTAGTGACCCAGAGGTCATGAAAGTGGGCCAGTGCGGCCCACATGAGCGGCGGAGAGCGATGGTTTTGGAGGCTACCTGATCTGCTCAGCCTCCCTGATCAGGTAGTAGTTTTTTTTTTTCATGAGCCCACCTTGGGCTCTCTTTAAAAGGAAAAATATGGCAGCCTCCATATCCCTCTCACTTTTGTTGTCCTTTAACAGGCTGATTGTTAACTGTAGTCTGAATAGACAACCCTAAATGTACAGTACACATATATTCATAGATACAAAGTAAAATGCAGGGTGTAGTGGAATCACACTCCTACATGCAAGTCAAATACAGTGGGGATATCAGAACACGCATGGGAGGGTGGGGGGGCTTTGTCGTTGCTTAGCCCCCACCACTCTGTACCGTCAGGTTAGTTTTTCAGAGTGGGGTGTAGCTATCCTCCCTGAGTGTCTGTAGGTCAACCCCACTGTAGGGAGGGATCACTATGCCAAGTAGTGGTATTCTTGGCCGCAGAATCCCTACCCACAAAATTATTGGATGGACATACTGTAAAACTATAGGTGCTCGTAATATAGTCCAGTGACACAAACACATGACCCTCTTTAACAAGCTGACACATTACAGTCCAGCGGTTCTGGAGGTGGAATTGGCTAAAAGGGATAACAAAGATGATTTGCATATTAGGCAGTGATGCACTGTGGGACAGTCAGAGCTCACTCCAACCTGAACAATCGGAAATACCTTCTGTTTTAAGCCCTCTGTAATATTTTATATTGTGGCAGACCCCCTTCAGTGGCTTGAACAGAGCTGGTGACCTCAATGAGAGTCTATCATAAAGCATAGGAGTTGGTTGGGGAAAACTGTTCTAACTGCTCACTGCTGTGGTGTAACCCAAACTTGCTCATAGTTAAGTCCCTAATGGATGTGGTGTTCTGGGTCCAAATGGGTTTGAAATATATCATCTAGATTTGAATGGCCATTTTAAGACATGGTCCCAAATGGTATCGGAATTTAGTTGTTCGTCTTGTGCTTGCTTCTGGTATTTTCAGTTATGTCACGCAGCTACCTTTGAATCTGGGGGTCAGGAAGGAGGTCTTGTTTGCCCCAGGTACGAAGGAGAGCTGTTGGAGACGGATTCAGGCTAGCTCATAGCCAAGTACTACTACTCCAAACTGATTTGAGTACAAGTATGTGCACAAAGAGGATAAGGTTAAGTCTTTGTGGACAGACTGGGGGGAGGATATTTCTTTGGATGACAGGCTGGTTTTTGAGGAAAACTATAATGTGTTTAAGGGATAAGCCGATTCAGGTGTGCTGGTTTCACAAGGTCTATTACACTCCCGTGAGATTATGCAAATCTGCAACCAATACTACAGATGCTGGTTGGCGTTGTGGCCTTAGCCCTTGCACCTTTAGGAGCTGGGGATGACCGCTCATTCAGGCCTTCTCTTCTGAAAATACTCTCCTTTGTACACAATCAATTAAACTTCCCATTATTTACAGCATATTATATACAACCAGCATTTTTTTTACTAGAACTGCATTCAAAGGGTTAACACAGGCTTTAGAAGCTTCCCTCCCTGTAGAGCTGGCCGCTTCCGAACTTTACATAATGTTATGTTGTGTTTAATTGTATCAAGTGAGAAATGTAAAAAAGCCTTCTCTCGCACTGCCCGGTCCTCTGAACAAAGTCAGACAAGCATAAATGCTTTCTGATGCTTTCTTATTAAGTTAGAGGATGAATAAAGCAGTTATAAATAAAATGCAAAGTCAGCTCTCAGAGTAAAATAAGTGTACTTTAGGAACGTATAATTTCGAAATGAATAATACTTATGCACAAATGCAAACATGCTAACCATATGGCATATAAAAAGTAGGAAAACATGTTTTTATTGAATATTATGTCAGGGTTTTATACAGCTTTAAAGTATGCTTGATAGGAATGGTTGAGGGGCTGTTTAATAAAAATAGAACACTGCTGCTGAAGTTGCTGTCCTATGCCAGAAAGATCATTTCTCTGGAGCAGAAGAAGAGTGGCGAACACCCAATATCATTTTGGATCAATGCAATCAATTCTGCCCTCCCCTTATATAAGCTAACTTGACAATGCTCTAAATCAGTTTCTTCTGACCTCAATATTACAACCTAGTATTGACTTTTTGTAAGAATTTCATGCACCAACCTTCTGGAAGGGATCTTCCTTTGCCTTTTTCCTTTTGTTATGGATTGGTCGTTTCAATGACTTTACAGTTCTTTAGGATAGCACTCAATGATGGTTTATGACTTTTCAGGAATTTATAACTTAAACTGTGACCATATGCAGTCCACCACCAGGACGGTTTTCACACCATGTGCTCTCCCCCTTTCATTAATCAACTCACTGGATTTGTTGACCGCTTAGGTCTGTCAGCACAGGTGGGATGTATGTCCACCCCGTCACACTCTGGAAATGCCCTCTGCAAGACCTCCATGTTTCCTGAAGATGTCCTCCAGCAAACCTCATAGAAAAGAACACTACAGATAGTGTACAAATACCTTTTTATGAAAAAACAAAAAAATACACATGGGCTTTTTAAAGAAATGAAATGACAGTGTGGATGGGCTGAATGTTTAAGCCCTGCAGGACCAGCACCGCCATCTGTAAACATGGTAGCTCACGCCACCTGCTCTGCCCGTTTGGACTCAGAGTTCCTGCTGTCACCTTGTTAAAAACAGAGCAGCAATGCTGCGTACAGTGTGCAGCTCACTCAGTATGCGTCTCTGGCCTAAATCCAGCCCAGGCACCTCACACATGCTGACAGACCCAAGCGGTAATCGGATCTGGTGAGTCGATTACTAAAAGGGAGAGAGAATACGTGTGAAAACCATCCTGGTATCGGACTGCATACAGTCACAGTTTCAGTTGATATAAATTCCTGAAAATTCATATACCAGCATTAAGCGCTACTCTAAAGAATTGTATGTGCATATCCTGAATGCCACTAAAGATTGAAAGTGCACCACCGACTGATGAGACACATGCCCTTATGTGATTTGCATTTGCTGTTACAAGTAGGGGTCAGTGTTGCATTATTAACATTGAAATACAACTACTGTTCTGACATTCCTGTGTGAGCGCTGTAAATCAACCACTCTATATCGTTTCTATGACTTACCTGTACAGACAGACATGCGCGATTCCTTGATAATGTTTCATGCCATCAGGTCTCTCTGGTTTTACATATTCTACTATATGTACCTCAGATGTATTTTATATTCTACTTTTTGAATTGTGTTATATTTACAATCAGCGGTGCGCACATCCATACTAGTGGCTTTCCTGCTCGGACTCAAGCGGAAATAACTAAGCCCGATCAGGTCTCCCTTTCAGCGCAGGCATGAACCGTTTGCGCCTGTGCAGTAGAGAAGACCAGATCTGGCTCAACTATTTCCGATAGAGCCTATGGGAAAGTCGCTATGGCGCCTACCGGTTTTTGGGGGCCCCAGCTCTGGATTTTATCTCCTGAGTACAGGGAAGCCTCTTCAGGATCCCAAGGCTTCCCCCTCCCAAGGTAAGTACTCCCCTAGGGGCAGTGTTTTGCATACATATGATGGCACAGCCAGTGAGCTGGGTACAGGGTGAGCCAAATGACAGCTCACCCCAGCAGCGTTAAATAATATTTCTCCTCCGAGTTATAGCAATTTGGAGGGAGGTGTAATTTGGGGTCTGGCAATTGACTGATCCCCAAATTACTCTTGCACGGGGCATAAAGCATAGCAGCAGTGCTGTGATGGCGCCCAGCTTCAGTGTTTGGCGCGGAGTACCAGGCTCTGAAATAACCTGCTTCACACTTATTTTCCCTTCAGGCACACTTTTATAATACTATATGTAAATATAAATATACTTATTCTCTTGCAGTTCAAGCTGTAAGCCCTCAATGGTCTCTAACCTTAGTATTGACCATGCTATCACTATGTTTTATTTCCTTTGTTATTTATTTTCTGTTCCATTTCAGATATAGTTCATATGAACTTACCAAGTCTTATTACTTTTCATGTCCATCAATAAAATGTAAATTCCTTTTTTATACTAATAATGTATGACAATAGTGAGATGCACCTTTCAGAGTTTTTTTTTTTCTTTTTCTTCGCCTTTTAAACTCCCTGGTGGACTGATTATGTTAGAATTTCTAAATGTAAAAGCAGTACAATCTTACATAAAGGCAGTCAGTAAGTGCCTCATCCCCCCAATATATGTAGCCAGAGAGTGCCCCCCCCCCCCAGTTTAGGCAACCAGAGAATGCCCTCCCTTAGTAAAGGTAGCCATAGAGCACCCCCTCCCAGTATAGGAAGCCAGAAAGTGCCCCCCTCCTTCAAAAATAGGCAGCCACAGCAATAACCCCCCCCCCCAGTATAGAGTGCCAGAAATTGACCCCTCCACTCCCCCCCCCCAGAATAAGTAGCCGGAAAGTCAACCTGTGCCCCTCTTATATAGAGACAGAGCATCTCCCCCAGTCTACGTAGAGCCAGACAGTGCCACTCCTCTATAGTTAGCAAGGTAATGCGCCTCCAGTACAGGTATCCAGAGAGTATTTCCCAGAATGGTAGACAGAAAAAATGTCCTCCCCATATCCATGCTGAGTGCACAGCAGAGGGGTGAACACAACTTGCATCTCCAGGATCCAGCAGACACATACAACTCATTTTAGACTGTGTATGGCAGGATCCTAGAGAGGTGAGTTAAGTCCTCTACTGCACACTCTGCACATGGCCCCAATGATTTCTCAGTGTGCGATTCGAGGCTACTGTTTCTGCCAGGTTACGGTTTCTGCCACTTTAATACCGAACCACACTCGAGATTACCCCCGAAATGCAACTGTGTATTACTTGCTGAAAATCATTTAACAAAAAAAATAATATATATGTATATAAATATATTACATGCAAGCTAGCAGGTGGATATTTGCCGGTGCCTTCTTCTCTCTTCCATAGATGCTCAACCTTCTCCCCAAGCTGGCATACAACACAATCAATCATCAAGGACTTTGTATTCCATTTGTCTCTGCAGAAAACAGTGGAGAGATTTTTTGTTCTTATAATGTAATCAGAATCAACACATTTCCAGTAATGGTAAAGCAGTCAGAATCAGGGTCGACTAGTATTCAAATAGATATAATTAATAAATACATGTATTTTTAGATAAAAATAAATAAATATATCTATATCTATATATATATATATCTATCTATATATATATATATATATATATATATATATATATATATATATATATATATCCCAGGTTTTTATTCACTTGCCACATGCAAACTGTAAGGGCCTGTTCTCACTTGGGATCGCACTGGTGATTTTACCCGCGATTAGTGTGGTAAAATCACTTTGCACTTGCGATTCTTGAACGATCACTTTGAGCACTTTTTAGCATTCTTATCGCGATCAATCTTAAAATGCTGCATGTAGCGCGTTTTGCAATTGCTGGCGATCGGCGGCAACCACAACAGTGCGATCACTGCAATATTCTTAATATTGTGCTAGCACTTTAAAAAGCGCTAGTGATCGTCGGCGATTAGCGCTAATCGTCCCAGTGAGAACAGGCCCTAAAACTGACAGAAGACTAACAAAACAAACAAACAAAAAAAAAAAAAACACAACAGAGGGCATATTGACTCAACTGTATTGACCGGAACAACCCATTTCACCTCAAACAATTACATGTTTCTGTGACAATGGGCTCTATTCACAAAACTTCACATGAATTACTTATTTATCACCTAATTTATAAAAAAAATAACCTTCCAGCACATTTACAAGCAAAATAATCACTCAAAGTAAGTTGTTCCTGATTATCTTCATTTCAATATTACTTTTCTTACCTTAATTATCCTACCTAATAAAGTACAAGTGTCCCTGTGTCCCATGTCCATGTGTCAGTGCTTTTGCGCTAATGCGCACGTCCTGCACTGACACAGCCGCTGGGACAGGATGCAGCGGCCAGGAGGCGGGCTGGATGGCCGAGCAGGCACAAACGCGGCAGTCGGGTGCGCACGGCGACAGACCTAGAGCCCATTTTTAAACGGGCTTAGGCCACTAGTTTTATAGATTTGCTCTTTGGGAGCTTACTCCCACCTTTGCAGCTTGCTACATTTATTGCCTTTCAGCCGCTGGGATCGTGTAAATCTACATCTGGTTGGCTCAGATGTTTTTTTGCTTCCTTGGTGTCCTAAATGTGCAGTATCCACAGCATTGGCAGACAGTGCTTTCTGCAACTGGCCTGATGAAGGGCCTCTTGTGCCCGAAACGAGCGTGTCGTTGCCTTTTCTAAAATTGCACCTATTCTATAACTAAGCCGATGTCTGCATTGTAAATTCTGCTTTGGATATATCCACAAGGAACCTCTAACAGAGAATGTTTTAATCTTTTTACGTCTGTGTCAATAAAGTTTTGATATTTTTGCATTGAAAAGCTACAGCCCGTATTTTTTCACTTACTAGGTCCTTTCTATATATGTGAAGCTTAAAACTGTAACACAGACAAGGTGAAAACAGAGGAAAACACGTGAAAAAGCCTTGTGACTCATGCCCAGTATATTGTTCCATGGTGGGAAAAATTGGATACTTCTGTCAATTGAGTTCTTGTGCTATAATTTTGAGACAGCACAAAGTATCACCAACTTTCGCTGTGATCACTTAACCATAGGTCATTTGAGGAAAAATTTGAATTGAAGGGGAGATATGTCAGTGCTGCATAGATACGTTTTAACATCCTCTCCCCCCCCCCCCCCCCCCTTAGTTATCTGAGAGAATAGATTTTTTTTCCCACGGAAGTTGAGAGCAGAGAGTAAGGGTGCAGGGAAGATAGATAATAGGAGATTACTAGGGGTTTGCAAGGCAGAGAGTGAACGAGCAGGGGAGACAGAGAATAAGAGATTACTGGGGGTCTGCAGGGCAGAGAGTCAGGGTGCAGGGGAGCAGTGGCCTAACAATAGGAGCTACCGCAGGGGGGTCCCAGTGCCCCTCTAAAGCCAACTTAGGGCTGTTTTGGAGGGCCGGACGGGTCGCAGCATGAGGAGAGAGCATGGGCACACATCGGTGGGGAAGGGGGGGGAGCCCCACCCCTCCCTCACCTTGGGATTTCCCCTCAGCGCTTCTCTCCTGCATCTATTAGCGGCAGCAGGCAGGAACACATACCTTCATGCGTTCCACTGTTTAAACAGGAAGTAGTGTGAGGCACTTAGAGATCGGACCTCCGCGGTGGATGGAGGATTTTCGCCTTCCTCTGGATCAACAGGGGTATGTGGGGGACGGGCTGGAGTTGTACTTTGTACTGGTTGAACTCGATGGACGTATGTCTTTTTTCAACCAAAATAACTATGTAACTATGTGTTTCTGCCCGCTCTACTGCCACTGAAAGATGCTGGAGGGGAGCGCTGAAGTGAGAGCCAGAGGTGAGAGAGAGTGGACCGTCCCCCCTCCCCGCTAATGTGTGGCCAAGCTCTTCCCTAATACTGCGACCCCTCCGGCCCCAGTAAACAGCCCTAAGCTTGCCGGGGGGGGGGGGTTTGGTCATCCACATTTTTTTCAGGGGGGGCCCGGTGATTTCTAGTTACGCTCCTGCAGGGGAGTTAGAGAATAGGGAATTACTGGGGGTCTGCAGGGCAGAGATTAATGGAGTAGGGGAGATAGAGAATATGAAATTACTGGGGGTCTGCAGGGCATAGAGTGAAGAATCAGGGTGAATAGAAAATAGGAGATTAATGGAGGTCTGCAGGGCAGAGAGTAAGGGAGCAGGGGAGATAGAAAATAGGGGATTACTGGGGACCTGCAGAGCAGAGAGTAAGGGTGCAGGGGAGTAGAGATGAGGGGGTTATGTACTGGAGTCTGTAGGGAAGAGAGTGAGAGAGCAGGGGAGATAGAGAATACTGGGGGTCTGCAGGGCAGAGAATGAGGGAGCAGAAGATACAGAATGGGGGATTACTGGGGGTCTGCAGGGCACAGAGTGTGGGTGCAGGGGAGAAGAGATAAGGGGGTTATGTACTGGAGTCTTTAGGGCAAAGTGTGTGGGTGCACGGTAGATGGAGAACCTGGGATTACTGGGGTCAGGGCAGTGTCAGGGTTTGTGTGTGTGTGTGTGTAGGGGAGGGGGGGTATTTATAGAACAAGGGGTTACTGGGGTATGCAGGGCAGAGAGAGTGGGTGCAGGGAAGGGGGGTAGAGCACAGAGGTTTACTGAGGGGGGGGGGGGTCTGTAGGGCAGAGAGTGAGGTAGGTTGGGGATAAGAATTATTTCAGGGTGCAAAAGGTAGGAAGGTAGAGAGTGAGAGCTAGCTTACCTCTCAAATCTGCTCTACTCCTTTCTCATGTCCAGGGCTTACTCTGTTGGGGGGGCGGAGCTTAGCCTGCACTTTGCTTCGATCTTCCCCAAGATCCACGGAGGTCCTAGCAAATGCTGCAGCAGAGGTGGGGTGGAAGTTTGCACACATGTGCAAGTAAATACAGTGCTGCTGTCTGTGCACGGAGGAGTTGCAGTGCACATGGAGTTATGGGGGCAGAGCCAGCCATGTAGTGAGGGAGGATGGGGAGGAGCTACAGCCCAGCAATGTACAGTAGGTATGAAGTTAGCAGAGCTATAGAGGGCAGCAGCCAATGAGATGGTAGCGGGTGTGTGTATGCTGCTATTTCCACCGCATCTGTGCCCGCTCTGGAGCTATGGAAGGAAATATTACATACTTAATAAAGAGTCAGAATGCTTTAACCAATTATTTATCACAAAACAAACCACTGCCAAGGTTTGGAAACGGCCGAACATACTATTTGAGGAAGGATATACAGAGTGTGTGTGTGTGTGTGTGTGTATATATATATATATATATATATATATATATATATATATACACACACACACACACACACACACACACACACACACACACACACACACACACACACACACACACAGTGGTGTGAAAAACTATTTGCCCCCTTCCTGATTTCTTATTCTTTTGCATGTTTGTCACACTTAAATGTTTTGGCTCATAAATTAACTATTAGTCAAAGATAACATAATTGAACACAAAATGCAGTTTTAAATGATGGTTTTTATTATTTAGTGAGAAAAAAAACTCCAAATCTACAAGGCCCTGTGTGAAAAGATGATTGCCCGCTTTGTTAACCACTTCGCATCCAGACCTTGTTTTCCCCTTATTGACCAGAGCAGTTTTGACGCTTTAGCGGTGTCCCTATTCAATCAGCAATGACTTTATCCCTACTCACTACACCTAAATGATCTATATATCGTTTTTTTCAAGACAAACCAGGCTTTCAATGGGGGGTATTTAGTCCCAAGAACAATTTTGTTTTCTAGGCATTTTAATTGAAAAAAGGGAACAAAAATTAAAAAAATGCATTATTTCTCAGTTTTTAACAATTCCAGTTTAAAAATAAAAAGTACCACAGTTTATAAAACCATTCCACCAGTTAATGTCCCCCCTAATATAGTCAGATGTGCCCCGAGTATCAGCCCAACCTTCCCAGTTTAGCCAAATGTGACCCCAATATCGGCACCCCGGTATAGTCAGATGTGTCCCATGTATCTACCACCCCCCAGTACAGAGAGACAGTAACGCCGCCAGGAATGGCACCCCTCATTATAGGCAGTTGTGTCCCCCGGATAAAATTTCCCCCTTTATAGCCATATGTACCCCCAGAATTGCCCCCCCCCACCAATTATAGCCAGATGTGCCCCCAGTATTAGGTTACCCCCTCCCCCAGATAATCAAATGATCCCCCATTGTCAGATGTCATCCCCCCCAGTTACCCAGATGCCTGGCAGTTTTTTTGCACCCCCAAACCCCCCCCCCTCCCCCCCCCCCCAGTGTGGGTAGCCAGATGTATGACCCCCCCCCCCCCCCATTAGGCAGCCCCTCCGTGCACAGATGCTAAAAAAATGTAAATAAAGCCACCTCTCTCACCTTACCTCGTTCCAGCGATGAGCCTGCAGCCCGAGCATCCGATCCCAGCTCTGATCTCAGCCGCGTATTGCCGGTGACCCGGGTCCCGGCTTGATGACGTCATCAAGCCGGGACCCGGGTCACCGGCAATACGCGGCTGAGTTCAGAGCTGGGATCGGATGCTCAGGCTGCAGGCTCATCGCTGGAACGAGGTAAGGTGAGAGAGGCGGCTTTATTTACATTTTTTTTAGCCATCTGTGCACGGAGGAGGGGGAGATGAAGGATCACGCTGTTTGTTACAGCGGTGATCGTTCATCCGCGGGGGGGTCACTAATTGGCTACAAGGGAACATGTTCCCTTTTGCCAATTAGTAAGGCAACCGACAGTGCCGGGGGGTGCGCTCTGAAGCGCACCTGTCCCTGCACAAAAGGGCTTAAGGCAGGTCAGTAGAGTGCCACAGCTGACGTAGATATACTGTAGTGGTGGGGAAAGTGGTTAAAAAATAACTTAACTGTGGTTTATCACACCTGAGTTCAATTTCTGTAGTCACCCCCAGGCCTGATTACTGCCACACCTGTTTCAATCAAGAAATCACTTAAATAGGAGCTATCTGACACAGAGAAGTAGACCAAAAGCACCTCAAAAGCTAGACATCAAGCCAAGATCCAAAAAAAGGCCCAGTGCACACCAAAACTGCTAGCAGATCGTCAAAACGCTAGCGGTTTTGGGAGCAGAGAGCCGATATTTGCTTGGTGCACACCGAGCGGATTTTGTATGAGATCCGCCGACCGCATCCGCATCAGCATCCGCGTGGCTAATGTATCTCTATGGGATGGTGCACACCGGCGGTTTGAGGTTTTTAGCAAACCGCAAACGTGCAGCAAGAGGCACATTTGCAGCTTGGTAAAAACCTCAAACCGCCGGTGTGCACCAGCCCATAGAGATACATTAGCCACGCAGATTTTCAGGCGGATTCGGCCGGTGGATCCGTCCGGTGTGCACTGGGCCCAATTCAGGAACAAATGAGAACAAAAGTACTGTAATTGAGATCTATCAGTCTGGTAGAGGTTATAAAGCCATTTCTAAAGCTTTGGGACTCCAGCGAACCACAGTGAGAGCCATTATCCACAAATGGCAAAAACATGGAACAGTGATGAACCTTCCCAGGAGTGGCCGGCCGACCAAAATTACACCAAGAGCGCAGAGAAAATTCATCCGAGAGGCCACAAAAGACCCCAGGACAACATCTAAAGAACTGCAGGCCTCACTTGCCTCAATTAAGGTCAGTGTTCACGACTCCACCATAAGAAAGAGACTGGGCAAAAATGGCCTGCATGGCAGATATCCAAGGCGCAAACCACTTTTAAGCAAAAAGAACATTAACCACTTGAGGACCGTGGGCTTTAACCCCCTTAAGGACCAGGCACTTTTTCTCCATTCAGACCACTGCAGCTTTCACGGTTTATTGCTCGCTCATACAACCTACCACCTAAATGAATTTTGGCTCCTTTTCTTGTCACTAATAAAGCTTTCTTTTGGTGCTATTTGATTGCTGCTGCGATTTTTACTTTTTATTATATTCATCAAAAAAGACATGAATTTTGGCAAAAAAATGATTTTTTTTAACTTTCTGTGCTGACATTTTTCAAATAAAGTAAAATTTCTGTATACATGCAGCGCGAAAAATGTGGACAAACATGTTTTTGATTAAAAAAAACCCATTCAGTGTATATTTATTGGATTGGGTAAAAGTTATAGCGTTTACGAACTATGGTGCAAAAAGTGAATTTTCCCATTTTCAAGCATCTATGACTTTTCTGACCCCCTGTCATGTTTCATGAGGGGCTAGAATTCCAGGATAGTATAAATATCCCCCAAATGACCCCATTTTGGAAAGAAGACATCCCAAAGTATTCACTGAGAGGCATAGTGAGTTCATAGAAGATATTATTTTTTGTCACAAGTAAGCGGAAAATGACACTTTGTGACAAAAAAATAAATAAAAAAAAAAGTTTCCATTTCTTCTAACTTGCGACAAAAAAAATGAAATCTGCCACGGACTCACCATGCCCCTCTCTGAATACCTTGAAGTGTCTACTTTCCAAAATGGGGTCATTTATGGGGTGTGTTTACTGTCCTCGCATTTTGGGGGGTGCTAATTTGTAAGCACCCCTGAAAAGCCTAAAGGTGCTCATTGGACTTTGGGCCCCTTAGCGCAGTTAGGCTGCAAAAAAGTGCCACACATGTGGTATTGCCGTACTCAGTAGAAGTAGTATAATGTGTTTTGGGGTGTATTTTTACACATACCGATGCTGGGTGGGAGAAATATCTCTGTAAATGACAATTTTTTCATTTTTTTTACACACAATTGTCCATTTACAGAGAGATTTCTCCCACTCAGCATGGGTATGTGTAAAAATACACCCCAAAACACATTATACTACTTCTCCTGAGTACGGCGATACCACATGTGTGGCACTTTTTTGCACCCTAAATGCGCTAAGGGGCCCAAAGTCCAATGAGTACCTTTAGGATTTCACAGGTCATTTTGAGAAATTTCGTTTCAAAACTACTCCTCACGGTTTAGGGCCCCTAAAATGCCAGGACAGTATAGGAACCCCACAAATGACCCCATTTTAGAAAGAAGACACCCCAAGGTATTCCGTTAGGAGTATGGTGAGTTCATAGAAGATTTTTTTTTTTTGTCACAAGTTAGCGGAAAATGACACTTTGTGAAAAAACCCAATAAAAATCAATTTCCGCTAACTTGTGACAAAAAATAAAATCTTCTATGAACTCACCGTACAACTAACAGAATACCCTGGGGTGTCTTCTTTCTAAAATTGAGTCATTTGTGGGGTTCCTATACCGTCCTGGCATTTTAGGGGCCCTAAACCGTGAGGAGTAGTCTTGAAACGAAATTTCTCAAAATGACCTGTGAAATCCTAAAGGTACTCATTGGACTTTGGGCCCCTTAGCGCAGTTAGGGTGCAAAAAAGTGCCACACATGTGGTATCGCCGTACTCGGGAGAAGTAGTACAATGTGTTTTGGGGTGTATTTTTACACATACCCATGCTGGGTAGGGCCCCTAAAATGCCAGGGCAGTATAGGAACCCCACAAGTGACCCCATTTTAGAAAGAAGACACCCCAAGGTATTCCGTTAGGTGTATGGCGAGTTCATAGAAGATTTTATTTTTTGTCACAAGTTAGTGAAAAATGACACTTTGTGAAAAAAAAACAATAAACATCAATTTCTGCTAACTTTTGACAAAAAATAAAATCTTCTATGAACTCGTCATACACCTAACAGAATACCTTGGGGTGTCTTTTTTTCTAAAATGGGGTCACTTGTGGGGTTCCTATACCGCCCTGGCATTTTACGGGCCCAAAACCGTGAGTAGTCTGGAAACCAAATGTCTCAAAATGACTGTTCAGGGGTATAAGCATCTGCAAATTTTGATGTCAGGTGGTCTATGAGGGGGCGAATTTTGTGGAACCGGCCATAAGCAGGGTGGCCTTTTAGATGACAGGTTGCATTGGGTCTGATCAGATGGATAGGAGTGCTAAGGGGGTGACAGGAGGTGATTGATGGGTGTCTCAGGGGGTGGTTAGAGGTGAAAATAGATGCAATCAATGCACTGGGGAGGTGATCGGAAGGGGGTCTGAGGGGGATCTGAGGGTTTGGCCGAGTGATCAGGAGCCCACACGGGGCAAATTAGGGCCTGATCTGATGGGTAGGTGTGCTAGGGGGTGACAGGAGGTGATTGATGGGTGTCTCAAGGTGTGATTAGAGGGGGGAATAGATGCAAGCAATGCACTGGCGAGGTGATCAGGACTGGGGTCTGAGGGCGTTCTGAGGGTGTGGGCGGGTGATTGAGTGCCCTAGGGGCAGATAGGGGTCTAATCTGATAGGTAGCAGTGACAGGGGGTGATTGATAGGTAATTAGTGGGTGTTTAGGGTAGAGAACAGATGTAAACACTGCACTTGGGAGGTGATCGGACGTCGGATCTGCGGGCGATCTATTGGTGTGGGTGGGTGATCAGATTGCCCTCAAGGGGCAGGTTAGGGGCTGATTGATGGGTGGCAGTGACAGGGGGTGATTGATGGGTGATTGATAGGTGATTGACAGGTAATTAGTGGTTTATTACAGGGGAGAACAGATGTAAATATTGCACTGGCGAATTGATAAGGGGGCGTCTAAGGGCAATCTGAGCGTGTAGGCGGGTGATTGGGTGCCCGCAAGGGGCAGATTAGGGTCTGATCTGATGGGTAACAGTAACAGGTGGTGATAGGGGGTGATTGATGGGTAATTAGTGGGTGTTTAGGGTAGAGAATACATGTAAACACTGCACTTGGGAGGTGATCGGACGTCGGATCTGCGGGCGATCTATTGGTGTGGGTGGGTGATCAGATTGCCCGCAAGGGGCAGGTTAGGGGCTGATTGATGGGTGGCAGTGACAGGGGGTGATTGACAGGTGATCAGGGGGATAGATGCATACAGTACACGGGGGGGGGGGGGGAGGAGGGGTCAGGGGGGGGGGGGTATGGGGAGAATCTGAGGGGCGGGGGGGTGATCATTATGGGGCAGGGGGGAGGGGGGGGATAAAAAAAAATAGCGTTGACAGATAGTGACAGGGAGTGATTGATGGGTGATTAGGGGGGTGATTGGGTGCAAACAGGGGTCTGGGGGGTGGGCAGGGGGGTCCTGAGGGGTGCTGTGGGCGATCTGGGGCGGGGGGGGGGAAATCAGTGTGCTTGGGTGCAGACTAATGTGGCTGCAGCCTGCCCTGGTGGTCCCTCGGACACTGGGACCACCAGGGCAGGAGGCAGCCTGTATAATACACTTTGTAAACATTACAACGTGTATAATACACTTTGTATGCGGCGATCGTCGGGTTAACATCCCGCCGGCGCTTCCGTATGGCCGGCGGGATGTTGCGGCGGGAGAGCGGAGCCAGGCATCGCGTCATCCGAGCGGAGCCAGGCATCGCTCCGCCCATGCCCCTACAAGGACCGCCGCCATTTGTCAATACGCCGGTCCTTGCGGTGTCCACTTCCCGGCCGCCATTTGTCAATACGCCGGTCCTTGCGGGGTCCACTTCCCGGCCGCCAATTGTCAATACGGCGGTCGGGAAGTGGTTAAGGCTCATCTCAATTTTGCTAAAAAAAAATTACAGATGGACAGCGTTTGTGAACAGCAGTTTTCAGATCTTGCCACAGATTTTCGATTGGATTTAGATCTGGACTTTGACTGGGACATTCTAACACATGGATATGTTTTGTTTTAAACCAATCCATTGTTGCCCTGGCTTTATGTTTAGGGTTGTTGTCCTGCTGGAAGGTGAACCTCCGCTCGCCCCAGTCTCAAGTCTTTTGCAGACTCCAAGACATTTTCTTCCAAGATTGCCCTGTATTTGGCTCCATCCATCTTCCCATCAACTCTGAACAGCTTCCCTGTCCCTGCTGAAGAGAGGCACCCCCAGAGCATGATACTGCCACCACCATATTTGACAGTGGGGACGGTGTGTTCAGAGTGATGTGCAGTGTTAGTTTTCCGCCACACATAGCGTTTTGCATTTTGGCCAAAAAGTTCAGTTTTGGTATCATCTGACCAGAGCACCTTCTTCCACGTTTGCTGTATCCCCTACATGGCTTGTGGCAAACTGCAAATGGGACTTCTTATGCTTTTCTGTTACCAATGGCTTTCTTCTTGCCACTCTTCCATAAAGGCCAATTTTGTGCAGTGCATGACTAATAGTTGTCCTATGGACAGATTCCTCCACCTGAGCTGTAGATCTCTGCAGGTCGTCCAGAGTCACCATGGGCCTCTCGACTGCATTTATGATCAGCGCTCTCCTTGTTCGGCCTGTGAGTTTAGGTGGACGGCCTTGTCTTGGTAGGTTTACAGTTGTGCCATACTCTTTCCATTTCTGAATGATCGTTTGAACAGTGCTCCGTGGGATGTTCAAGGCTTTGTAAATCTGTTTGTAGCCTAAGCCTGCTTTAACCACTTGAGGACCACCCCCAGCCGATGGGCGGCGGCAAAGTCCGGGCCCAAACGACCGCAATACGCCCATCGGCGGGGGCGGCATCAGCGGTGGCTGTGCGGCGATCGCGTCATCAATGACACGATCGCCGCCGGCAATAGGCTCCGCCCACCCTACTCGGAAATCCGCCGGCCAATCAGCAGCGCCGGCGGGTTTCAAACTTGCGCGATCCGGCCAATCAGAGTGTATAATACACTTTGTTATTGTAACAAAGTGTATTATACTGGCTGCCGCCTCCGCTGATGGTCACTCGTCGTGCGACCATCAGAGAGGACAGGCAGTCTTCAGATAAGTGTAGCAAAACACTCTTTGCCCCACACAGACCACCCGATCGCCCACCCCAGCCCTCAGAACCCCCCCTGACCACCCCAGCACACCACCCCACCACCCACCTAAAAACCCATCAATCACTCCCTGTCACTATCTAGGGACGTTATCCCCTAGGTTAGGTCCCTAACTGCCCCCTAGGGTCCCCCTACCCTCAGATCCCCCCCAGACCACCCCCCTGTATACATTTGTATACAGCTGCCTTACCCACTGATCACCTGTCTATCACCTGCCTATCACCCCTTGTCACCACCACTCATCAGAGCAGACCCTAAACTGTCCCTTGGGGGCACCTGATCACCCACCCAGACCCTCAGATTGCCCTCAGGACCCCCCCCCCCTGCTGATAACCTCCCCAGTGCATTGTTTACATCTATTCTCCCCTGTAATCCCTCGCTGATCTCCTATCGTCACCCCCTGTGTCTGCCACCCACCAGGTCAGGACCCAGTCTGCCCCGTGCGGGCACCTAGTCAACCCCCCACACCCTCTGATCGCCCTCAGACCCCCCCCCCCCCCCAATCACCTTCCCAGTGCATTGTATTTGATTGTGCTGTAATTGTATTTGATTGTGCTGACATTCAATTTCATTGTGCTGACATTCAATTTCATTGTGCTGTAATTGTATTTGATTGTCCCGTGATTGGCTTTGATTGTTCCGTGATTGGCTTTCATTGTCCCATAATTGGCCTGTGATTGGCCTGTGATTGGCTTTGATTGGCCTGTGATTGGTTTTGATTGTCCCGTGATCGGCTTTGATTGTCCCGTGATCGGCTTTGATTGTCCCGTGATCGGCTTTGATTGCCCTGTGATTGCCCTGTGATTGGCCTGTGATTGGCTTTGATTGTCCCGTGATTGGCTTTGATTGTGCCGTGATTGGTTTGATTGGCCTGTGATTGGCTTTGATTGTCCTGTGATTGGCTTTGATTGTGCCGTGATTGGCTTTGATTGTGTCGTGATTGGTTTGATTGGCCTGTGATTGGCTTTGATTGTCCCGTGATTGGCTTTGATTGTCCCGTGATTGGCTTTGATTGTCCCGTGAATTGAGTGCCCTGTGATTGGCCTGTGATTGCCTTTGATTGTCCTGTGATTGTTTCTGATTGCCTCTGATTCCCCACTCACCACCACCCCCCTGTCACTATCCTAGTGATCTAAAAACAGTGATCAGTCAAAACTGTCACTTTTTTAGTATCACTAGTGTTAGCAGTTAGGCCAGTTAGCTAGGCCCCTTTGTGTCAGTTAGTGCTCAGCCCACTGCACCACAATCACTAATTAGCGTCATCACTGTCGCTAATCAACATTGGTACTATATAGTATCTGTAAGTGATCATTACTGATCGCAGTCAGATCTATTAGGGTCACTAGGATCCACAAAAAAAAAAACGCAGTGTTTGCCCGATCAGGCCTGATCGTTCGCCTGCACTTGCGTTCAGCCCGCCCCACCGCAGTGAAAGAATTTTTTTTCTGATCGCTGCAAAAAACACTGTACAATAGCTGTGGCACTGTAAACCTCAGTTTTGATTTATTTTTTTATCAAAACTCAGTGACCACAGCTTTCTACCTCTCAAATACTCCCTTTTGCTAGGTAGGTGCTCTTTTTTCTGCGTAGTCTCAGAGGAATACCACCTAAATTTAGCAGCCCACCATGGCAAGAAAGGGGTATTCCAATGATGGGGTTCTCAGGTACATGGCCCAGTCGGATGAGGACGATTGGGACGCCTTATTCGACGAATCTTCCGGGTCAGAGTTTGAACCTGAATTGAGCAGTGGCTCACTGACCGATAGTGATGACGAGGTTGAGCTCCCGGCTAAAGCCAGGCGTACCACACCCCATGTTGTTGGACCGCAGGTGGCGCAGGATCAGCCTCAAGGGCAGCAGAGTGGTGTTCGTGCTGGTCTGAGATTTCATGGTGGGGCAGGCACCAGCAGCACAACATCTCCTGGACCTAGCACCAGTACTTCCGTAGACCCTGGTGAAGTGGCGAGCACCAGCATGGAAGTTGAAACTGGTTCGGTGGCACGTGCAGTAAGATCCCAGTCGCAGCCACCAAGAAGACGGGCCCGTACTACCCCTAGTTTACCAGAGGTGCTGGCAAACCCAAATTGGCAATCCCCTGATTCCGCCGCACCCGTACTTCCCCTTTTCACCGCCCAGTCTGGAGTCCAGGTGGAGACAGATAATCTAGTATCGGCCCTAGACTTTTTCTATCTGTTCTTCACCCAGGATCTCTTAGACTTAATTGTGGCAGAGACCAACCGTAAGGCCACACAATATATAACCGCCAATCCGGAAAAGTTCCTTGCCCAGCCTTTTCAGTGGAAACCAGTCCAAGTTTCCGAAATTAAATTTTTTTGGGGCCTTCTCCTTCACACGGGACTAGTAAAGCAGAATGTGTTGCGTCTTATTGGTCTACGGACCCAGCATATCATGTTCCCCTGTACTCTGCTGCCATGTCCAGGACACGATTTGAGAACATCCTGCACTTCCTGCACTTCAATAACAACGAAACCTGTCATCGAAGTGACCACCCTGCTTTTGACCGGCTCCACCAAATTTGACCCCTCATAGACCACCTGTCATCCAGATTTGCAGATGCTTATACCCCTGACCAGGACATCTGCGTAGACGAGTCCCTCATGAGCTTTACCGGGCGCCTTCGCATCAAACAGTACATCCCAAGCAAACGCGCCCGGTATGGGGTGAAACTGTATAAGCTCTGTGAAAGGGCCACAGGCTATACATCTTATTTTAGGGTCTATGAGGGAAAAGACTCAAAATTGGAGCCGGTCGGATGCCCTGACTACCTGGGGAGCAGTAGAAAGGTTGTGTGGGACTTGGTGTCACCCTTGTTCCAGAAGGGGTACCATCTTTTTGTGGACAATTATTACACAAGTGTGGCCCTCTTTCAGCACTTAAAAATAGAAAGAATCCGATGCTGTGGCACCGTGCGGCCTAGTCGCCGGGGCTTCCCCCAACGGCTCATTACCACCAGACTTCAACGGGGGCAGAGGGCCGCCTTGTGTGCTGACGACCTGCTCGCGGTGAAATGGAAGGACAAGAGGGAGGTTTACTTCCTGTCCACCATTTACGCAGACACGACAGTTGAAATTCAACGGCGAACTGAGGTCATTGAAAAACCCCTTGTCGTCCATGAGTATAATACTAACATGGGAGGGGTGGACTTCAATGACCAGAGGTTAGCGCCATATTTAGTTGCCCGAAAAACAAGACGCTGGTATAAAAAAGTGTCTTTTTACCTCATTCAATTGGCAATTTACAACAGCTTTGTTCTCTACAGTAAGGCTGGGAGAACTGGATCGTTTATTCAATTTAATAAACAGATCGTGATGGAACTCCTGTATCCAGGAGGTGCCGTGGCCCAACCCCAAGATGCAACTAGCCGGCTGCATGGAAGGCATTACGCCTATCCAATTCCGAGTACCCCAGGTCAACGAATCCGAAGAAAACGCTGTCGTGTCTGCAGCAGGGCTGGAATAAGGCGTGACACCACTGTTTATTGTCCCACCTGTCCTGACCAGCCTGGCCTATGCCTAGGGGAGTGTTTTGAGAGGTACCACGAGCAGGTACACTATTAGAGAGTAGGGAACTCCACACACAGCGGTAGGCACACAAGGGTCTCTCAGTGCTATTTCACACTGCTGCGATGCGTTAGGGCAAAATGCCTAGCAAAAGTCACACTTTGTGGTCCCCCCCCCCCCTACGCCGGAAGTGCTTGACTTAACGCTAGTGCATGCCTACGTTACTGCGTGGCTTCTGTGGCAATATCGATCGGCGCGGAAGTCATGTTAGTCTATGGCGACGCAGTTCATTACTAGGCCGAATGCTACTCTTGTGGTATTGCCTGAAGGTCTGTTTTGGACGATACGATGCGGCGGGCTCGACCCACCGGATATGTCAATATGCAGTGTGAAACCAAACATCGGGTTTCCAGAGACCCTAATACACAGGGCTGCCAGAAACCTCTCCTTTCACTTGGGACAAATTGCGTAATGTACTTCGCCACAACTCTGTGCGATTTGCACTTCGCACATTGTTCCATGGGGGAGGAGAGGTTTGTCCTCGAGAGGTAAGTTAAAAAAAAAAAACAAAAAAAAAAAAAAACAGGTAAGCAAAGAAGTTAATGTTTGGTTTGCAATGTTACGTTTTTTATTAAAAAAGTTCAAAGTTTATTAATGTTAATGAAGTAATTGCTTTGCTGCTTGCTTGTTTTTTGTTTTTTTTTTTGTATTTTTTTTTCTCTTTTTCCATCCAATAACCTTCCAGGTGGACCGAGCGAACGACTAACCAGCTCCAGCACTGATGGTGCATCCTGACAGAACATTGCGCGTCTGTCAGCTTACACACAAGTCGGTGCATGCAGCGCTGCAGGACGAGATTTCTCCTCCGCAGTCAAAAAGATACGTTTGCCGAGGCATATGGGCCGAGGAGTGGTGTTGGGGTTTCATATGCTTTGGCAAGCACTTTGTAGCAAAAAAGAACTCTGGCAATGATTTGTTCATCCACATCGATCGGTGTGAATGGATAAATCAGGTTTGCCAGGACATACGAGCTGGTGGGTTTGGATTTTTGGGGTGGCAGCTCCTATGTCCTGGCAGACGCCTTCCCCTCTTCATTTTTTTCAAATTTTTTTGGCAGATATTTTTTCATCCACATTGATTGATTGATTGACGTTCATTTTTCCTTTCAGCCCAGAGTGCATTACCCTTATGCCCAATATAAGGAGTATAGCAGAAACTCCTAATACTGGCCATACATGTAATGACTGCAGAGACCCTAAAATGCCAGGACAGACCCCACGAATGATGCCATTTTGGAAAGAGGACACCCCAAAGTATTCCGTTAGGTGCCTGGTGAGTTCATAGAATATTTTATTTTTTGTCACAAGTTAGCCGAAATTGAACTCACCATGGCCCTCATGGAATACCTTAGCGTGTATTCTTTCCAAAATTGGGTCATTTGTGGGGTTTGTTAACTGTCCTGGCAAGTGGGGGGGGGGGTGCTAAATTGTAAGCATCCCTGTAAAGCCTGAAGGTGCTCATTGGACTTTGGGCCCCTTAGCGCAGTTAGGGTGCACAAAAGTGCCACACATGTGGTACCGCCGTACTCAGGAGAAGTAGTTTAATGTGTTTTGGGGTGTATTTTTACACATACCCATGCTGGGTGGGAGAAATATCTCTGTAAATGGACAATTGTGTGTAAAAAAAAAATCAAGATTGTCATTTACAGAGATATTTCTCCCACCCAGCAGGGGTATGTGTAAAAATACACCCCAAAACACATTATACTACTTCTCCCGAGTACGGCAATACCACATGTGTAACCCCTTTTTGCAGCCTAGGTGCACTAAGGGGCCCAACGTCCAATGAGCACCTTTAGGCTTTACAGGGGTGCTTAAAATTTAGCACCCCCCAAAATGCCAGGACAGTAAATACACCCCACAAATGACCCCATTTTGGAAAGTAGACACTTCAAGGTATTTAGAGAGGGCTATGGTGAGTCCGTGGCAGATTTCATTTTTTTTTGTCACAAGTTAGCAGAAATTGAATTTTTTATTTTTTTTTGTTTCAAGTGTCATTTTCCGCTAACTTGTGACAAAAAATACAATCTTCTATGAACTCACCATGCCTCTCAGTGAATACGGTACGGTGATACCACATGTGTGGCACTTTTTTGCACCCTAACTGCGCTAAGGGGCCCAAAGTCCAATGAGTACCTTTAGGATTTCACAGGTCATTTTGAGAAATTTCGTTTCAAGACTACTCCTCGCGGTTTAGGGCCCCTAAAATTCCAGGACAGTATAGGAACCCCACAAATGACCCCATTTTAGAAAGAAGACACCCCAGGGTATTCCGTTAGTAGTACGGTGAGTTCATAGAAGATTTTATTTTTTGTCACAAGTTAGCGGAAAATGACACTTTGTGAAAAAAACTAATAAAAATCAATTTCCGCTAACTTGTGTCAAAAAATAAAATCTTCTATGAACTCACCGTACTCCTAACGGAATACCTTGGGGTGTCTTCTTTCTAAAATGGGGTCATTTGTGGGGTTCCTATACTGTCCTGGCATTTTAGGGGCCCTAAACCGTGAGGAGTAGTCTTGAAAACAAATGTCTCAAAATGACCCTTGAAATCCTAAAGGTACTCATTGGACTTTGGGCCCCTTAGCGCAGTTAGGGTGCAAAAAAGTGCCACACGTGGTATCGCCGTACTAAGGAGAAGTAGTATAATGTGTTTTGGGGTGTATTTTTACACATACCCATGCTGGGTGGGAGAAATATCTCTGTAAATGGACAATTGTGTGTAAAAAAAAATCAAAAGATTGTCATTTACAGAGATATTTCTCCCACCCAGAATGGGTATGTGTAAAAATACACCCCAAAACACATTATACTACTTCTCCTGAGTACGGCAATACCACGTGTGACCCCTTTTTGCAGCCTAGGTGCGCTAAGGGGCCCAACGTCCAATGAGCACCAAGGTATTCCAAGAGGGCTATGGTGAGTCCGTGGCAAATTTAATTTTTTTTTGTCACAAGTTAGCAGAAATGGATTTTTTTTTTTTGTCTCAAAGTGTCATTTTACGCTAACTTGTGACAAAAAATACAATCTTCTATGAACTCACCATGCCTCTCAGTGAATACTTTGGGATGTCTTCTTTCCAAAATGGGGTCATTTGGGGGGTATTTATACTATCCTGGAATTTTAGCACCTCGTGAAACATGACAGGTGGGCGGAAAAGTCAGAGATGCTGGAAAATGGGAAAATTCACTTTTGGCACAATAGTTTGCAAACGCTATAACTTTTACCCAATCCAATAAATATACACTGAATGTTTTTTTTTTTTTTATCAAAGACATGTAGCAGAATAACTTTCGCGCTCAAATGTATAGGAAATTTTACTTTATTTGAAAAATGTCAGCACAGAAAGTTAAAGTCATTTTTTTGCCAAAATTCATGTCTTTTTTGATGAATATAATAAAAAGTAAAACTCGCAGCAGCAATCAAATAGCACCAAAAGAAAGCTGCATTAGTGAGAAGAAAAGGAGGTAAAATTCATTTAGGTGGTAGGTTGTATGAGCGAGCAATAAACCGTGAAAGCTGCAGTGGTCTGAATGGAGAAAAAGGCTCTGGTCCTTAAGGGGCAAAAAGACTGTGGTCCTCAAGTGGTTAGATTTCTCAATAACTTTATCCCGGACCTGTCTGGTGTGTTCTTTGGATTTCATGGTGGTGTTGTTCCCAAAGTTCTCTTAGACAACCTCTGAGGTTGTCACAGAGCAGCTGTATTTTTATTGACATTAGATTACACACAGGTGAGCTCTATTTAGCCATTAGCACTCATCAGGCAAGGTCTATGGGGAACTGACTGCACTCAGACCAAAGGGGGCTGAATAATTACGCACACCCCACTTTGCAGTTATTGATTTGTAAAAAATGTTTGGAATCGTGTATGATTTTTGTTCCACTTCTCACGTGTACACCACTTTGTATTGGTCTTTCATGTGAAATTCCAATACACTTGATTCTGGTTTGTGGCAGTAATGTGACAAAATGTGGAAAACTTCAAGGGGGCCAAATACTTTTGCAAGCCACTGTGTATATATATATATATATATATATATATATATATATATATATATATATATATATATATATATATATATATATATATTTATATTTACTTGGGAAAATGGTTAAACAACACTTATGAGAAAATATGGGATCCTTGGCTCAAGTGTTTTTCTTTTCATAACTGCCGCTATTAATGGGATTCCTTTTTATTTGTTTTTTTTTTTTTCTGGCTGTTTCTTTTTTCTGTCATTACAATAAGTTTGATTCCAACAAGGGAACCTCCTGATATGGCTAATTTTTCAGCCTCATGTGGCCCACTGGGGAGGACTGGCTTTCAGTAGAACAACAAATGTTTGTTTGTAAGAAGATTCTATAGGTTTTGCAGATTTATGGCAATGAGACTTTGGAGCGTTTAAATGGAACAGTTGACAATTGACTGATTCATTCTTGTTGGACGTATGTGTTTTATATGTCAATCTACTTAGCTTCTTGTCTTATTAACCACTTAAGGACTGCAGCCTTAAACCCCCTTAAAGAGAACCCGAGGTGGGTTTGAAGAATATTATCTGCATACAGCGGCTGGATCTGCCTATACAGCCCAGCCTCTGTTGCTATCCCAAACCCCCCTAAGGTCCCCCTGCACTCTGCAATCCCTCATAAATCACAGCCATGCTGCTGACAAACAGCTTGTCAGAGCTGGCTGTGTTTATCTCTATAGTGTCAGTCTGCTGCTCTCCCCGCCTCCTGCAGAACTCCAGTCCCCGCCTGCATCCCTTCCCTCCCTGCTGATTGGAGGGAAGGGACGGGGGCAGAGACCGGAGCTATGCAGGAGGCGGGGGAGCAGCTGAGACTGACACTACAGATGTAAACAGATCCTCACAGCACGACTGTGATTTATGAGGGATTGCAGTGTGCAGGGGGACCTTAGTGGGGTTTGGGATAGCAACAGAGGCTGGGCTGTATAGGCAGATCCAGCCTCTGTATGCAGATAACATTCTTTAAACACACCTCGGGTTCTCTTTAAGGACCAGACACTTTCTTTTCCATTCAGACCACTGCAGCTTTAACGGTTTATTGCTCGGTCATACAACCTGCCACCTAAATTAATTTTACCTCCATTTCTTGTCACTAATACAGCTTTCTTTTGGTGCTATTTGATTGCTGCTGTGATGTTTAGTTTTTATTATATTCATCAAAAAAACATGACATTTTTTAAAAAAAAGATTTTTTTTTTACTTTCTGCGGTGACATTTTTCAAATAAAGTAAAATTTCTATATAAATGTGCATCTAAATTTATTGTGCTACATGTCTTTGATCAATAAATAGACACTTATTGGATTTTTTTTTTGTTTGGGGAAATCCACTTTTTGCACCATAGTTGTAAACGCTATAACTTTTACCCAGTTTGAAGCATCTCTGACTTTTCTGAGCACCTGTCATGTTTCATGAGGTGCTAGAATTCCAGGATAGTATATATACCCCCAAATGACGCCATTTTGGAAAGAAGAAATCTCAAAGTATTCATTAACTAAAAAAAAAGTTTCAATTTCTGCTAACGTGTGATAAAAATAAAATAAAATCTGCCACAGACTCACCATGCGCCTCTCTGAATACCTTGGGGTGTCTACTTTCCAAAATGGGGTCATTTGTGGGGTGTGTTTACTGTCCTGGCATTTTGGGGGGTGCTAAATTGTAAGCACCGCTGTAAAGCCTAAAGGTGCTCATAGGACTTTGGGCCCCTTAGCACACCTAGGCTGCAAAGAAGTGTCATACATGTGGTATCGCTGTACTCAGGAGAAATTGTATAATTTGGAGTGTATTTTTACACATCCCTATGCTGGGTGAGAGAAATATCTCTGTAAATGAAAATTTGTTTTATTTATTTTTTTACACACAATTGTCCATTTACAGAGATATTTCTCCCACCCAGCATGGGTATGTGTCAAAATACACCTCAAAACACATTATACTACTTCTGAGTACGGTGATACATGTGACACTTTCTTGCAGCCTAGGTGCGCTAAGGGGCCCAAAGTCCTATGAGTACTTTTAGGATTTCACAGGTCATTTTGAGGCATTTGATTTCCAGACTACTCCTCACGGTTTAGGGCCCCTAAAATGCCAGGGCAGTATAGGAACCCCACAACTGACCCCATTTTAGAAAGACAACACCCCAATGTATTTCGTTAGGAGTATGGAGAGTTCATAGGTGGTTTTATTTTTTGTCAAAATGACTGTTCAGGGGTATAAGCATCTGCAAATTTTGATGACAGGTGGTCTATGAGGGGCTGAATTTTGTGGAACCGGTCATAAGCAGGGTGGCCTCTTAGATGACAGGTTGTATTGGCACTGAAGTGCAGGAAGCGCAGGATGTTCTCAAATCGTGACCTGGACATGGCAGCAGAGAACATGGGCATGTGATGTATTGGGTGCGTAGACCAATAAGACTGCAATACATTCTTTATGACTAGACCCATGTTAAGGAGAAGGCCCAAAAAAATGTTACATTTGGAAACTTTGAGCGGTTTCCACCAAAAAGGCTGGGGCATGGTAGCTTCTCGGGTTGGCGGTTGCGTATTGTGTGGCATAACGGTTGGTCTCAGCCACAATTAAGTCGTAGAGATCCACTGTGCAAAACAGATGAAAAAAGTCTAGGGCCGATCCTAGATTATCTGTCTCCACCTGGACTCCAGACTGGGCGGTGAAAGGGGGCAGTACGGGTGCAGCGGAACCTGGGGATTGCCAATTGGGATTTGCCAGCACCTCTGGGAGACTATGGGTAGTATGGGCCCGTTTTGCTGGTGGCTGCGACTCGGGTCTTAACCACTTCGCATCCAGACCTTGTTTTCCCCTTATTGACCAGAGCAATTTTGACGTTTTAGCTATGTCCCTTTTTAATCAGTCATAACTTTATCCCTACTCACGACACCTAAATGATCTAGGTATCGTTTTTTTCAGGACAAACTAGACTTTCAGTGGCGGGTAGTTTGTCCCTAGACCAAAAAAGAGGGGACAAATAAAAAAAAATTCATTTTTTCTTAGTTTTTTATCAATTCCAGTTTAAAAATAAAAAGTGCTACAGGAGATAAAAACATGTCACCAGCTCGTCCACCACCGCCGGAGGCTGCCGCTCAGGCCCTGCTGGGCCGATTTTGATAAAATAAAAAGCAGCACACGCAGCCGGCACTTTGCCAGCCGCATGTGCTAACTGATCGCCGCCGCAGCGCGGCGATTCGCCGTGTGCAGCGGCGAAAGAGGGTCCCCCCAGCCGCCCGAGCCCTGCGCAGCCGGAACAAATTGTTCCGGCCAGCGCTAAGGGCTGGATCGAGGCGGCTGACGTCAGGACGTCGGCTGACATCCATGACGTCACTCCGCTCATCGCCATGGCGACGAGGAAAGTCAAACAAGGAAGGCTGCTCATTGCAGCCTTCCTTGTTACTTCTGATTGCCGGAGGCAATCAGAAGAATGCGTCGGGAGCGCCCTCTAGTGGGCTTTCATGCAGCCAACTTTCAGTTGGCTGCATGAAATTGTTTTTTTTTTTAATAAAAAAAAAACCCTCCCGCAGCCGCCTTGGCGATCTTAATAGAACGCCAGGGTGGTTAATGGCTGGATAGTGTACTGGTAAAGGGTTCTGCCCGTGACACAGGTGATCTGAATTTGAATCACGGCTCTTCCTGTTCAGTAAGCCAGCACCTATTCAGTAAGGAGTCCCGGGGGCTAGACTCCCTAACACTGGCTACTGAGCGTGCCCTTTTGGCTCCAGCTAAGGCACTTTTTAGTTCACAAGGAGAAAAGCGCAATATAAATGTTTGTCTTGTCTTTCATTTACTATATTGCAGCTCAGTTGAAGCATTTAATGGGTTGGGAGCTGGAAAAGGCAGTGACTCCCTTTAACCTTTTCACCTCAAAGGGGTTTTCCTCTTAAAAAACCAGAGCAATTTTCACCCGTCAGTGCTCCTTCCATTAATTCACCTATAACTTTATTACTACTTATCACAACAAAAATCTAGATCTTGTTTTTTTCGCCAGTGATTAGGCTTTCTTTGGGGGGTACTTTTTGCTAAGAATTATTTTATTCTAACTCAGTTTTAATGGCAATAATAAGAAAAATGTTAAAAAAATTCATTATTTCTCAATTTTCGGACATTATAGTTTCAAAATAAAACATGCTACCGTAGTTAACCACTTCAGCCAACAGGGTTGAGATTTTTTTTTTTTACATCTGAGCAAATTTCACCTCCCATTCATTTGCCAATAACTTTATCACTACTCATCACAATGAATTGATCTATATCTTGTTTTTTCCCCCACCAATTAGGCTTTCTGTGGGTGATACATTTTGCTGAGAATTAATTTATTCTAAACTCATTTTAACAGGAATATTAAAGAGAATCTGTATTGTTAAAATCGCTCAAAAGTAAACATACCAGTGCGTTAGGGGACATCTCCTATTACCCTCTGTCACAATTTCGCCGCTCCTCGCCGCATTAAAAGTGGTTAAAAACAGTTTTAAAAAGTTTGTTTGTAAACAAACAAAATGGCCACCAAAACAGGAAGTAGGTTGATGTACAGTATGTCCACACATAGAAAATACATCCATACATAAGCAGGCTGTATACAGCATTCCTTTTGAATCTCAAGAGATCATTTGTGTGTTTCTTTCCCCCATGCACTGAAGTTTCAGGCTGCTCTTTTCCTCTTGCAAACAGCTTTGCCCTTGTTTGTAATTCCTCAGTATGTGAAAGCCCAGCCAGCTCAGAGGACGATTTATCCAGCTGATTAGAGCAGCTTCTCTCTTCTCGCTTATCTAAATAACACACAGGCAGTGTGCATAGAGGGGCCAGAAAGGGTGAGTTCATAGCAGAACCACAACACTGAAGAACTTGGCAGCCTTCCAGACACAGGCCGACAAGTCTGACAGGTGAAAGATACATTGATTTATTACAGAGACTGTCATAGTAGAAAGTGCTGCAGTTAGCCAGAACACATTAGAATAGCTTTTGGAACATGTAGGATGATAAAAAACAGGATGCAATTTTTGTTACGGAGTCTCTTTAACCACTTTGTCCTCCTTGACGTATAAAAACGTCAAGGAGGACAGGCGCGCTCCCGCGGCCGATCGTGCGCGTGCACGCGCACTCCCGGCCGCGGAGTCGGTAGCCACGGAATCAATGTGTCGGGCTATGGAGCCCGATCATTGATTCCTCTCCCCCGCTGAAAAAGCGACAGCTTCTCTCGGAAGCTTCGCTCTTTCTGAAGCTGTGTCCCTCTAAGCGTACATTGTACGCTTAGAGTGACGTCATGTAAAAAAAATTGAGATTGCCATCTTGTGGCCAAAAAGTAAAACTACAAGTAAATACCCAAAAAGATTACACTACACCAATATTTCCCCAAATAAAACACTTTTATATCCCACCCTCCCAAAAATGCCCACATAAAATGTTTAATAAAAAAAAAAAAAACATTACTATAAAAAAAAAAACACAAATATTTACCTAAGGGTCTAAACTTTTTAAATATCTATGTAAAGATGAAATATTTCTCTCTATTTTTTTTTTATAAGCTTGTAAATAGTGATGTATGCAAAACGGAAAAAATGCTCTTTTATTTCCAAATAAAATATTGTTGCGATACATTGTGATAGGGACATAATTTAAATGGTGAAATAACCGTGACAAATGGGCAATAACAATACGTGGGTTTTAATTATGGAGGCATGTATTATTTTAAAACTATAATGGCCGAAAACTGACAAATAATGAATTTTTTCATTTTTTTTCTTATTCTTCCTGTTAAAATGCATTTACAATAAAGTGGCTCTTAGCAAAATGTACCCCCCAAAGAAAGCCTAATTGGTGGCGGAAAAAACAAGCTATAGATCAGTTCATTGTGATAAGTAGTGATAAAGTTATAGGCTAATGAATGGGAGGTGAACATTGCTCGGATGCATAAGCTGAAAACGACTGAGATGTTAAGTGGTTAAGAAAGAAATGGAAAAAAAATCATTAATGCTCAGCTTTTGGCCACTATAGTTTGAAATGAATACATGCTGCCATAATTAAATGTACTTTATTTACCAATTTGTCCCGCTTATTACACCATTTAAATTATGTCCATATCACAATGTATGGCGCCGATATTTAATTTGGAAATAAAAGTGAATTTTTTCAATTTGCGTCCATCACTATTTAGAAGCCCATAATTTAATAAATCATATTGATATACTCCTTTGACATGAATATTTAAAAAGTTTAGACCCTTAGGTAACTATTTATGTTTGTTTTTTTTATTATTGTAATTTTTTATTAAAACTTGTATGTGGGTATTTTTTGGTGTGGGAGGTAAACAGGGGATTGTAAATGTTTCAAAATGTATTTATTCAATGTTAAGTGTTTTTTTGGTGTAGTTTGCTATTTGGCCACAAGATGGCCACAGTTAAAAAGTCCTGGGAGCGATCGATCTCGCTCCCAGGAAGAAGATAGAAGCAGGGGAACTTTTTGATCTCAGAAAAGCCGCAGCGTCTGAAGAGACGCTGTCGGCTTTTCTCCGGGGGGGTCCGATCAGTGAAAGGGATTTATAATCCCTTTCATTGATCGCTGGGCTAATGGCCCCCAGCGGGAGCGTGCACGGTGGGGACCGCGGGAGCGCGCACGACCCGTAAGAGTGCGCGCAGCCTAACTGGACGAAAATTTTCGTCCAGTTAGGCTGAAGTGGTTAAAACCCACACATTTTATTTGCCCATTTGTATCGGTTATGTCTAAAAATTTTCCCTAGTACAACGTATGGCGCCAATATTTTATTTGGAAATAAAGGTGCATTTTTTAAGTTTTGCATCTATCCCTAATTACAAGCCCATAATTTATAAAGTAATTGTTGTATCCAGTTTTTGTATACATATTAAAAAGGCTCCTCTGCATAACTAGGGTTATATAGGTGGCAGCCATTAGCAATTCCTCCATTGCTGGACACCATCTACTTCACCAGTTTGCTGGACTATTTGCCAGCAATATGAAAGGAAGGGAGGGGTTTCTCCAATAAATGTAAAATATTTTATATTTGTCATCATGCAGCTGAAAAAAGGCTGCTATGTATTATTATAATTTAGAAAATATATTTGATTTCTGAAATCTTGTATTTTTAGTTTGGGTCCACTTTAAAGGGAAAGTTCAGGGTCGATTAAAAAAAAATCCACATCCGACGTCATCGGACATCATCCGGGCTGTACTGCACAGGCTCAGTAGTTCTGAGCCTGCGCAGTACAGCCCGGAGGACGTCCGGTGATGTCAGCGCGCCGCCGTTAGGCGCATTTTGGAGCGCACAAGAAGCCCGACCTGGCCGCCGGCCTGGCCAGGAGCGCCACCGGAGACCACCGGGAGCCTGCGGAGCTGCGCCGAGGGCACCTCCTGCCTGCCACGGGCTGGAGGAAGCCCCAGGTAAGTAGATGTGGATTTTTTTTATTTTTTTTAATCGACCCTGAACCTTCCCTTTAATGCTGCTAGCAAAAATCTATCATAAGTCTCCAGTACAAAGTAAAGCCAAATGGCAAATATACATTGGTCCTATGGCCAATAATACTTGGACTGAGATCTAGAGGCTATACCCAGTATGTCTCTGAATATAATGCAGAAACAAGTTCAGCTTTTCATTATACACGTCATACTATACCCCTAAGAGGTTGTTTGCTATGGGTATTATAGCATCTCCACTTTGCTGTAAATGTAAGCGTGAACAAGGAGACTTACTTTATTTGCTGTGGGGGTGTTCTAAATAAAGTGCATGGACTCTGGGTAAGTGTATCAGACCCGATTAATAGGATTTTTAAACTAAAATTCCCTAGAAATGAATTTACTTGTACTGTTGGGGCCCTGGATTCAGTGATTCCTGAGGGTGAATGTAGGGCCACAGTCTCTAGGGCTTTGTTTTTAGGCATGCAAACTGCTGGTGCAATTCTGGAAGGGAGAGCGTTCACCTTCTCTTAGGCACCTTCACTTAGGCAATGGATAGATCAGATCACTTTACTCTCAAACTTGGGAAAATTATATATGCCTATAGACAGAATTTTGAGAAAATATGGGGTCCTTGGCATGACACTGGCAGACTTTGAACTAGTCAGAAGTACACTTGGTCTATAATACACTTAATACTAAGTTTTGGGTCTATGTTACTGATCTGTCTTTTTACTACGTCCATGACGGTTGTAATCAGGGCTACTAGGTCTGATATACTGTATACTGTTTGTGTGCTATTACTTTGACTCGTTTCGGGTGCAACAAATGTTTTCCTTTTATAGCTCTGCTTGTGATATATGAAAAGGTTCTCTTTGCTGGTTAACCACTAATGTACACAGCATTTATAATTGCTTAACAAATGTATGTATATTTGTTCTTTAACTGGTTCTGGACTGACACAAGTTGAAATCTATGTCCTGCATAAGGCTGCACAGATGTGAAAGAAAAGAAAATCTGTGAACACCGCTACTACCCACAGGAACCGAGGCTGTGCACGACCAGGTCAGCAGGCCCACAGGAATACAGGAAAAACGGAAGGTCCGCACCAGTCCAAGGTTCCAAGCTTTATTAGGACATATACATCAGCAAAACATTAAAACAGGCATCAGAGAGCTGACATGTTTCGAGCCATTCAGGCCCTTAATCATAGCTGACTGAATAATGGTGTACTCCCCTTAAATAGGGGCTTGTCTAAGCACTTCATCCTCTGGGCCACACCCAAAAGAAAGGGGGAGGGACAGAGAAAAACCTTCGTTTTACAGGTGCAAGACATCTCTCTTCTAAATAGGTACATACAAAATGAATAAAACCACATAAGAGAAATTTTTAAAACATTTTTTACCCCAAAGAGCAGCAAACATCAAAAATTTTATAAATTTAGCGACCTATTACGTCACACAGAGCCACAGTGTATGGGAACAAGAAGTCAGGAAAAAGGGGGGATGTAGGGGGAATGGGGAGGGAGGGGGGGGGAAGAAAAAGGGGGGGGGGAAGAAGAAAAAGGAGGAGGGGGAAAAACAGAGGGGGAAGGAAGAGGGGGAAAAAAGAAAAGAGAAAAGAAAGACGGGGGGAGGAGAAGAAAAGAGGTGAAGAGAGCACCCCAGATCATGTGATAAACGCCAGATCCCGTCTGGCATTGAGGCCCTGAGGGGCTCTGGAGCCCAGGCGATGTATCCACATGGCCTCCCTTTTCAATAATCTCTTGTAGAGATCGCCTCCTCTCAGATGGTACCACCCGCTCGATCCCCTGAAAACGGAAACCCCTCATCACCCCATCATGTTGGTCCCTAAAGTGTTTGGCTACATTGAAAATGTTCGTGGTGGCCCAACCTGCCCCCAAATAGTGTTCGGCCAGCCTCTGTCTTAGTGGCCTCGTGGAGCACCCCACATACTGTAATAAACACAGGGTACATTCAACCAAATATACTACAATTCTTGTGCCGCAGTTAATGAACTGCTTAATGTTATAGTGGTGGCCACTAGACAGAGACGACAACTTTTGATTTATGGTGAGCATGACAATATCTGCACGTTGGGACACCGCACTTGTATGACTCTACCACCGACAGCCAAGTCTCCCGAGTTCGATCTGAACTAAAAAGGCTGGGTGAAAGGATCTGCCCGAGTGTAGGGGCCCGTCTGCTAGAGAAGCCAACACCATTCATCAAGATCGGGGAGAGGCCTACGTCTCCCTCCAAGATAGGGAGATGTTTGTTGATAATACTAGTCACCTTCTTAAAATCAACTGAATAGGTGCTCACGAAGGTAGGCCTATATGGTTTCTGGGCACGTTGTGAGGACTTCCCCAATAGATCCTGGTGGGATTTTTCTAAAGCCCTTGACCTCCCCCTCTTAATGGACCAAGTAGGGTAACCTCGAGCCTTCAAGCGATTCTCAACCGCTTTGAACTCACCAGGTAAGTTGGCTTCATCTGAACAATTTCGTCTGGCTCTAATAAATTCCCCGACGGGAATGCCACGTACTGTATGGGCCGGATGACAACTGTCGGCTCTAAGAGTGGTGTTACCACTACATGGCTTCCCCCTCTGTTTCTTTTTCCCCTCCTCCTTTTTACTTCCCCCCCCCTCCCTCCCTCCCCATTCCCCCTACCTCCCCCCTTTTTCCTGACTTCTTGTTCCCGTACACTGTGGCTCTGTGTGACATAATAGGTCGCTAAATTTACAAAATTTTTGATGTTTGCAGCTCTTTGGGGTAAAAAATGTTTTAAAAATGTCTCTTATGTGGTTTTATTCATTTTGTATGTACCTATTCAGAAGAGAGATGTCTTGCACCTGTAAAACGAAGGTTTTTCTCTGTCCCTCCCCCTTTCTTTTGGGTGTGGCCCAGAGGATTAAGTGCTTAGACAAGCCCCTATTTAAGGGGAGTACACCATTATTCAGTCAGCTATGATTAAGGGCCTGAATGGCTCGAAACATGTCAGCTCTCTGATGCCTGTTTTAATGTTTTGCGGATGTGAAAGGATGTAGATTTCAACACTCATCGCCACGGGGTCCGCCGCTCCCGCTGCTGTCTCCCTGCCCTGCTCTCTATATGATGTCAGAGCTGTGAGCTGGTCAGGAGCTGATTTCATTGGCTTTTGACCCTGTCATCACTGTTAGCCAATCCCATTGGCTTACATAGATCGACAGCGTCAGCAGCCAATGAAAGTGGCTCCTGACATGCTTGCATAGCTGTACCGGCAGAGAGAGGGACCTGCAGTGGGGACAGAACGGCGTAACCGGCAGATTTCTGCGGCAATTCGTCGGTAAGCGCCATTTTACCGCGTCAGCAGTTTCTGATCCTAAAGGGGGCAGAGACTGCTGGCACGGAAATAGTTAAACTTTGGTTTGATAAAAATATACAAAAAAAATAAAAATAAATATATATATATATATATATATATATATATATATATATATATATATATATATATATATATATATATATATATATATATATACATATACATAAAGAGAACATAACTGGAGAGCTTTATGTTTTCTTAACACTTTATACCTGGATAAAATATTCAGCTTCTTTCTTCGGTCTGAGTAGTACTGCTGCATTAGACTGTAATTGAAGTATGGCCTGTTCAACTGCATGACGACATCTATACACACATGAAAAGGAAGATAAAAAGTTGAAAATTAAGATCAAGACACAATGTGTTTATCCATAATTTGGTGAAAATTTGCTAGACTCGCACCCCATCCCCATGCTGTATCCATGAAAAGGTGTTCACCTTTACCTCACACACTGCCCAAACTAGTCGGAGCTCCAAAAGAGGTCCATTGATCATATAGGAAGCATAGTTCAGAGGTCATTATGCAAAGCCTCCAAATGCAGAGTCTACACAAATGTACTTGAGTTGACCCAGAAAAAAGATGTACAGATTTCAGTTTCTTCCAGTGTTGGGTAAAGCGCAAAATTTGAGGAACACCTGGTGCCAGTTTATTAAAGTAATTGTTTTGTATTTTTTATTTTTAATAATTCACTTACATTGAAGTACCCAAGGTGCTTGGTTTGATTGACAAAGTTGAGAGTGAATCTGGGTCAATAAACAAAAAAGTAAACTGCTCTGTCAAATAGGGCAGAAACTGGAAACACACAAACTCTAGGAGTCAAAAGTTCTTAAAGGACCTCTGGCGCGCAAATCTTGTCTGGGGCGCAAATCTTGCTGTGGAGTCGGAGTCCAGGAGTCGGAGCAATTTTGGGCACCCGGAGTCGGAGTCGATGTCAAACTGAGGAGTCGGATGATTTTTGTACAAAGTCCACATCCCTGTTAAGTATTAGACTAAGGAGTCGAGGAGTCGGAGCCATTTTGGGTACCCGGAGTTGGAGTCGGAGTCGTGGTTTCATAAACTGAGGAGTCAGAGTCGTAATTGGAGTCGGAAGATTTTTGTACCGACTCCACAGCCCTGATATAATTAAAAAGTATGTTTCTTCCAGAGTACAATGAGCCAAAAATTACTTTTCTTCTATGTTGCGGTCACTTACAGTAGGTAGTAAAAATCTGACAGAACCAACAGGTTTTGAACTAGCCCATCTCCTCTTGGGGGGGTTCACAGGGATTTCTTTATTTTCAGAATGCACTTTGTGAAAGGCAGTTGCTCTGTCCAACTGCCCAAAAAGTGTATGGTGAGCAGGGAGGCTGCTCAACATCTTTGTATAAATCTTTTTCAGGGAGCGTTTTTATAAAGAATAAAGGCCATGCTGAGAATCCCCTATGGAGTGATGGATTAGCCCAAAACCTGTCAGTAATGTCAGGTTTTTACTACTTACTCTACATGCCAACAACATAGGAGAGAAGTAATTTATGGCTCATTTTACTCAGGAAGAAACGTACTTCTGATTTGTATGTGTATTAAATTAAGATTTTCGAGACAGTTCCACTTTAAAGGGAACCTTAACCCCCAAAAAATGAGTTTCACTTACCCAGGGTCAACGATAGCCTCCTGCACCAATGGTAACGCATGCAAAGGTACATGTGGCGGTCTGTCGACTGAGTCAGCAAAAACGAAAATAGCTGGCGGCGGGGGACCAGACGAGCTGCAGGGGGCTGGCCCCAGGTAAGTGAAACTTTTTTTTTTGAGTTAAGGTTCCCTTTAAGGCAAAATATGTTTTCAATATTAACCCCTTGCATACCAGCAGCCTCTGGCCTCTAAAAGGGAACCTGAAGTGAGTAAGATTATTTAAAATGAACACGACGTAGCTGCAAATTAATATTACATACTAACCTCACCGTCAGTTCCTCTCAGAGGCTCACCATTTTCTTCTTACAGTGATCCCTTCCAGTTCTGACAATATTTTTGTCAGAACTGAAATATACTAGTTGCTGTCAGATAACCAGTTCGGCCTATCTGGACGAGTTTCCTCGTCCAGATAGGCACTGCTACTTTCCCTGCGTGGAGCGCGCGATCGGCTGCGCTCCCGCGCGCGCACCCGCCGCTAGCCCCCCGATCAGTGAATGGGAATATAATTCCCATTCACCGATATAACTTCCCCGCAGAAATACCGACGCTTTCTCTCCAGAAAGCGCGGTATTTCTGCCCCCAGGAAACTTTTCCCCAGCATTTTAGTTCCTGGATGCGAGATCGTGGCGCATTCAGGACGTTTTTCACTGTGGCCATCTTGTGGCCAAATAGTAAACTGCACCCACATACGTTTTTTAGTAAAAAAAAATATAATTTTACATTTAAAATTAGCAGTTTCCCTCCCACACCAAAAATTACCCACATACACTTTTTTTATTAAAAAAAAAAAAAAAAAAATACAATAAAAAACAAAACAAAAACAAATAGTTACCCAAGGGTCTGAACTTTTTAATTATGCATGTCAAGAGAATATGTTATTATATTATTTAAAATTATAAGCTTATAAATAGGGATGGACGCAAATTGAAAAAATGCACCTTTATTTCTAAATGAAATATCGGCACCATAAATTGTGATAGCGACATCGTTTAAACGGTGTAAGAACCGGGACATATGGGCAATTAAAATACATGCGTTTTAATTACAGTAGCGTATATTAATTTCAAACTATAATGGCCAAACACTGAGGAATAATGATTTTTTTCCGTTTATTTCTTATTCTTCCTGCTAAAATGCATTTACAGTAAAGTGGCTCTTAGCAAAATGTACCCCCCCAAAGAAAGCCTAATTGGTGGCGGAAAAAAGATATAGATCAATTCATTGTGATAAGTAGCAATAAAGTTATAGGCGAATGAATGGGAGGTGAACATTGCTCGGATGCATGAGATTTTCGGCACTGCGGCGCTGAACCGGTTATATATCAGCAGCTGTCAGTTACAATTGAATGTGCAAGGTAATGTCCATGTTTCCCTATGGCTCAAATGGGTAATATTACAGTTTAACAGTGTGCTGACCAGGAAGCCGTTAAGGGGAAATGGACATTTTTAAAATGGAGTACGGAAAATTCCATTGATCACGGTGGACAAATGAGACGCAGGAAAGGAGAAAGACTGAATAGTAGATTACACAGGAGGCAAGTATGACCTGTGTATGGTTATTTAGACGTGCCGCTGTCCTTTAGCCCAGAGATCAATGAATGAGAACGCAGTTCCCATTCATTCATCTCAGTCCCCGTTATAAAGACTGACAACTTCTATGAGAAGCCGCAGTCTTTCTAAATAAAATAAAATAAAATCACTTCCTCCTTACACTCCCTGTAAGCGAGAGTGCTCGCTTACAGAATGGAATAAAAAAAAAATTACTGTGGCAATCTTGTGGTCAAATAGTAAAACTACACGTACTTACATTTTTTAACACAAACAAAATGACATTGAAAATGAACCTCCCACACCCAAAAAATACCCAAATAAAATATTTTAAATTAAAAAAAAAAATTACAATTTAAAAAAACAAACAAAAAAAACAAAAAACAAAGTTACCTAAGGGTCTGAACTTTTTAATATGCATGTCAAGAGGGTATATTACTAATATTTCTCACATTATAAGCTTGTAAATAGTGATGGCGCAAAACTGAAAAAATGCACCTTTATTTCCAAATAAAATATTGGCGTCATACATTGGGATAGGAACATAATTTAAATGGTGTAATAACTGGGACAAACGGGCAAAAAAAAATGTGGGTTTTAACTATGGTAGCAAGTATTTTATAGCTATAATGGCCGAATGAGACATTTTTTTTTTAAATTGTTTTCTTAATATTCCTGTTAAAGAGAATCTGTACTCTAAAATTCTTACAATAAAAAGCATACCATTCTATTCATCATAGTTACATAGTTATTCTGGTTGAAAAAAGACATACGTCCATCGAGTTCAACCAGTACAAAATGCAACTCCAGCCTGCTCCCTCACATATCCCTGTTGATCCAGAGGAAGGCGAAAAAACCCTTACAAGGCATGGTCCAATTAGCCCCAAAAGGGGAAAATTCCTTCCCGACTCCAGATGGCAACCAGATAAAAATCCCTGGATCAACATCATTAGGCATTACCTAGTAATTGTAGCCATGGATGTCTTTCAATGCAAGGAAAGCATCTAAGCCCCCTTTAAATGCAGGTATAGAGTTTGCCATAACGACTTCCTGTGGCATTGCATTCCACATCTTAATCACTCTTACTGTAAAGAACCCTTTTCTAAATAAATGGCTAAACCGTTTTTCCTCCATGCACAGATCATGTCCTCTAGTCCTTTGAGAAGACCTAGGGACAAAAAGCTCATCTGCCAAGCTATTATATTGCCCTCTGATGTATTTATACATGTTAATTAGATCATGTTCTCCTGGGCCCCTCTTTGCTGTTTCTGCCACACCCTGCTGCAATCCTGACTTGTAATTGCCAGTTTTAGGCAGTGTTTACAAACAAAAAACATGGCTGCTAACCAGCATGTGATAGGCTGAGAGAAGCTCAGTCTGTGACTCATACAGAGCCTGGAGGGGGCATGGAGAGGGTGTGTATAACTTCTACCTATCACAAGCAGAGCAGCACATCCCTGCCGGAGTCGACAAAGGAAAGAAGACCAGATTAGATAACAGAGTTAATACAGCCACTGTGGAACTAGGAAAGGCTGCAGTAAGACCGACCACATTAGAACAGGTATACAAACTTATAGGATAGAAGAAATAAGTCTGAAATTTTTGTTACTGAGTCTCTTTAAAATGCATTTAGAAAAAAATAAATTATTAGCAACATGTACCACCCAAAAAAAGCCTAATTGGTGGCTGAAAAAATAAGATATAGATCAATTCATTGTGATAATTAGTGATAAACTTATTGGCAAATGAATGGGAGGTGAAAATTGTTCAGATGCACAAGGTGAAAAACGACTGAAGGCTGAAGTGGTTAAGTACCAGAGACTGCTGCTACCACAAAACGGCTCTTACCGACGAATCACCGCACATAACCACTGTTGTCGCTGGTCACCCCATTCTCCCATCGCTATAAGCCAGTCAGGAGCCACTTTCATTGGCTCCTGACCCTGTCCATCAATGTGAGCCAATGTGATTAGCTCACAGTGATCATGAGGTCAGGAGCTAATGAAAGTGGCTTCAGACCTGCTCACAGAGCTCTGCTGTCATATAGATGGCAGAGAGAGTGAACTGCGGCTGGTGCAGAATGGAAAGATCG
Organism: Hyperolius riggenbachi; assembly: GCF_040937935.1. Classification (NCBI taxonomy): domain Eukaryota; kingdom Metazoa; phylum Chordata; class Amphibia; order Anura; family Hyperoliidae; genus Hyperolius; species Hyperolius riggenbachi. Next base: position 351,965,514 of record NC_090649.1, on the reverse strand, counting down.
GTGGAGCATATGCTGAATGATTTTCTTTATTTGGCACTGCTATTGGCGTGATGAAGCAGGCTGAGACCTGCGAAACGAGTTGCCTGTGCTAATAAAAATCTTTTGAATAAAATTAGAGATTTCGTCATTTGTGGTAAGCTACCTCACATTACCTTTCGTTTTTTAAGCTGTTTTTAGAGGCTTTTATTACACCAGGGCGCCTTTCCTTCACTGTGTTAAGTATATACCCCCAAACACACCTTGTCCGAGGGGTGGTGACAGACCACTAGTGGAGACCCCACAGTGGTTCCCTTTTTCGATTAAGAGAGCGACCATCCTCTGGTTCTGGTCAGAACCACCCCGAGTGGAGTCAGGTTTGTTGTCTCCATCTGCTTCCTGTGGTTGGTTGCCCCCAGCAACCTCCCTTTGTGAGTAGTGCTTCTAATTCTTTTACTCCCATTACGATTACTGACGTATTGCACCCACTGGGCTCTGTAAGAATCTAATATTTAGTCTCTGTGTGTGACTACCTGTCAGCTTCGGTGCTTGTCCTTATCACCTTCGGAAAGTATACAGCTGGTAAGCAGACTTTCACAGAGTTGGAACGCCAAAGCAATTAAGAGTCTTTATTGTATCCAGACGGGATACTCGGTGCAATCTTGGTTACAAACTCATATTGCAAATGGCATTACATTAGCCAAAACAGACAAAGCAAAGCTAACATCAGCATGTAATAATACGGATATTGAGCAAAGCTGAGATTAATATGAGCGCGCTAGAGCAGACATATAAGGATCAATCTTATATATGGAAAAACCTCCAGATCCACAAGTGTTAACTAACCACACGCCCCCGAAGGTGGGATATGGGCGGGTTCCAGATGTCACCCCTATTAAACACTTGCTTTTGTCTCACAGAACTCTGTGATTGACATCCAGAACTCTGTGATTGACATCCGTCAAGTGCGCAAGCGCAAAACCTATGCCCTGTACCCTAAATACCTAGAAGCCTGTGTTTAGGAACACAAGTCATTGTTTGGACTTAGCCATCCCAGGCTTAGACAGCCAGTCTGCACATCACAAAGATAATGCTGCATTCTGAACTTTACTGTTCCCTGTAATGTTCCCTCTTATATTCAACACGCTGGCCTTCTAGAATCTGTATAGAGAGAAACCTCTGCATACAATCTTTGACTGAAACAAACACAGGTCAATTTGGCTATAAAGGCCATACCTTGCAAGACCCTCTAAGGATCTTACAGGCTCCTGTTCTTTGTCTCCTGTATTTTTCTCTACAGGGTGTTGCACCACCCCTACTAAAATTGTTTTCAATCGTTTTTATAGAATTTTCATTAAGGTAAATGTACATTTTATACTAAAATGTGAGGTACTTAAGGGTACAGGTACATCATCAATCTTTCAACAAGTTGTCAAAGACATGGGTTTACAATATAACAGAAATGTTTTAACATTCAGTGAGGAACATATGATAACGCTGGTTAACAAAATCAAGGCGAGTATTTACTTTTTGTAGTCACACCTAATCGAGGAGATAGAAAAAGAAAGCACTTATAAGTGCAACTGGGGAAAAGGTGGAATAAGGAGGAATTTTGACAAAAAATAACTTTGTAGAGCAAGTCATCCATCCGAACACTAAACCAAAAATGGCTGGATGGAGACTGCTCTTAAACATTAATTTATCGGCCAAAAATGATACCCCTCCTCCAGCGAGGTAGGGCATGGATCATAAGCGTTTCGGGGGGCCTATGAGTCATAGTGTTATTTATTATGTTAAGTCTAGAGGTCTAGGATAAGTAGGGGATTAAAGAATGAGTTTGTTAACTAAGTGCAAAACATTTATGTAAGGGGTTCCTGTATCTTCTCATCAGAAGAAATAAGCTGCATAAGAGTAAACATAGAAAGAAAAAGAGAGAGGAAAAAACAGAGTAGCAGAATAAAGAAAAGGAGGATAGAGTAAGGAAAAAGTAAAAAGGAACCACGGGGACGGGGAGTACCTCCGATCTACATCTTCGACGAAAGATGTCTACCAGACTCGAGATGAAAGGTGTGTTGTTGGTCTCAACAAATGCGTATTATTCGGTCTTGATTTGAGTTTACAAGGTAAGTGATCAAAGGATCCCACACCCTGTGAAATTTCTTCATAGTATTGTTCATTCGGGTTCTTAATTTTCCAAAAAAGAGAATATATCCCAGCCTACTTTTCATGGAATCAAATGATAGGGACTGGGAGTTCCAGGCGGCCGCTATTTTAATTTTGGTGGCAGCAAATATATATCTGATGAGTTTGTTTTGAGCAGAAGTAAGATTGAGATATGGGCAGCCAAGCAGGGTATGGAGAGGGTTCCTAGGAACCGGAGCATTAATTAGAGATGATGCCCATGTGCAAACCCTTATCCAGATCCTTCGGACTTTTTTGCAGGTCCACCATATGTGAGCGAAAGTGCCCGGCGTTTTGCATCCCCGAAAGCATTCACCCGACAGATCCGGATTAAGTTTAGCTAGTCTCTGTGGTACCAAGTACCAAGTCTGTAAATTCAATTGGTACGTTTAACTCCTTTTCCCATTTAGTTATGTAATCAGGTTTATTCTGCGACTGATTTTGGGATAGTTCTTTATATACCAAAGAGATGGTTCCGGGGACTGGGGGTCAGTGGCACATATGTTCTCAAAAGATGTTTTGCATGAAGATATCTCAATATCAGTGATATGTTTGACAAAGTGAGAAATCTGCATGTAATGGAATGATTCAGATGTGGGAAGTGCCGCTTTCTCTTTGAGGTAGGCAATTTACTTGATACCCGTTGCCGTGAGCAGGTCATGGATCTTATGCAAATTAGCTTGTTTCCACCATTGATAAGAGTTAGGGGCCTGTAGAGCAGCCGGGAAGGAAGGATTACCCAGAAAGGAAGTAAGGGGGGCCTATGTGGGGACATTAGCTGGCGGGAGTATTTGCAACTATCCCAGATGTGTAGTGAATGCCTAATGATAGGATTAGAGATATTGTTACGATAGGGTGGGGATAACCATAGAAGATTGCTTATTTCGATAAGGGAAATAAGATGATTCTCAATTTTAACCCAGGAGGGTCGATCGCTTTCTAGGCACCAATTAGTGAGCGAAGCCAGTTGTGCAGCTTTGTAATAATATCTAATGTTAGGCAACCCCTTTCCTCCATTAGACCTCAAGAGGTAAAAATATATTTTTTGTTGAACCTCGACTTCTTGCCCCCCATATAAAATCATTAATTTTCTGTTGAAGAGAGTTGAAGAATGAAGGAGCTAAAGGGATAGGCAACAATCTAAAGGCATATAGCAATTTTGGGAGAAAAGTCATTTTTATGGCAGCTATTCTGCCCAACCCAAGAGTACTTCTTCCAACACTCCAGCAGTCTGGTGAGCTCCTTCACAAGAGGGGGAAAGTTATATTGATAGAGCGTGTTATAGGAACTAGTTAAGTAAATCCCCAGGTAAGGTAATTTGTGTGGATCCCAATCGAATTCAAAAGTATCTTGCAGGGCTTGCATCAAATTAAGTGGTAAGGAGATATTTAAGGCTTTCGATTTAGTAGGGTTAACTCGCAAGCCTGAAACTTTACCAAAGTGATCTAAAAGTTTTAGGAGAGTAAGAATAGATCTGGTGGGACGTGAAATACATAGTATTAGGTCATCGGCAAAAAGGCCAATCTTGTGTATACTTTTTCCCAGGGGGATGCAATATATCTCGGGGTTGTTACGAATGAGAATAGCGAAGGCTTCAATGAGGAGGGAAAACAGGAGAGGGGATAGAGGACATCCTTGTCGGGTACCTCTCGATATGGGGAATAAGGGAGATTTGAATCCGTTATAAGCTACAGCTGCTAAAGGGGAGGAATAAAGAGCCTTAACCCAAGTTAATAGGCCTGGACCGAAACCCCACCTTGGGAGAACTGCTAAAAGATATGACCAAGATACCGAATCGAAAGCTTTAGTTATATCCAACGACAGAAGCATTGCCGGAAGTTGGGATTCACGGGCATGATGGATCAAATGTAGGAGGCGTCTCACGCCGTCCCCCGCTTGTTGTTTAGGCATGAAACCAATTTGGTCATTGCTAATAAAGGATCTAATTTTCGAGTTAAGGAGCGTAGCTAAAATCTTGGCGAGTATCTTTGTGTCTATGTTTATCAATGAGATTGGGCGAAAATTAGACCAAACAGTATGATCTGTATTTGGTTTAGGACTCATGGAAATCGTGGCAGTTATGGAATCAGCATGAAAGTGAGTGCCTTTAGGAATACTATTGAAGGCTGTAACTAGTTTGGGGGCTAAAATATGATTGAACTTCTTATAATATATGGCTCAGAACTAACCACACGCCCCCATCAACCATCTGGTCCAGGTTGTTTATTTGGTTTGAGCGATTTAATAGTTTGTTGTACTTCTAATAATGTAATTTCCTCGTCCATGAGATCCTTCAGACCTTCTGGGAGTGTTGGAAGAGGTACATCAGAGAGGTAAGCAGCGACCTGTTCTTCAGAAACAGTATCTGGGGAGTTGTAGAGATTAGCTAGATTTTGCTTGAAAATATTTACGATTCTGAGCGAGTTAGCCAAAAGTTGATTGCGTCCTACGTGTAGTGTGATGGGCTTGAAAGAGGGGTCAGGTTGCCGAGACGTTTAGCTTGTTCTTAAGGTAAAAAAGTAATTTAGAATAGGAGATTTGTTTCTCAGCTAATTCAGTCATACAAAGGTTGAGTGAGGTTTCGGCCTTCAATAACTCACGTATCTGGACTGGGATTAGCAAGAAAGCAATTGTGTTTAGTTATATAGTCCTGTTCTAATTTGGATATTATTTTTCTCTTTCGTCTTGTTTCTAATTGTATCAGGGAGGCCCGTATAACTACCTTATGTGTTTCCCATAAGGTGAGATCTGAGAGGTCCCCGGAAGGTGTATTAAGAGTAAAGTAGTCATGAAGACTTATCTGTTGAACTACTGAATCATCCGTGAGAAGATAATTGTTGAGTACCCATCGGAATTCGGTGGGACGCGGGATGAGCGAAGAGAACATCACGATATTCATATCATGGTCCGACCATGGCGTAGGGTGTATAACAGCTGATTTGATTAGCGGTAGTGCGGATGATATAGTCCAGCAATGGTCAATCCTAGAGAATGAGGCATGAGGGTTAGAGTAGAAAGAAAAACATCTTTTTAATGGGTTAAGTCTCTCCAAATATCTACTAAATGGTGAGAGGAGAAGCTGTTGCGTATAGAGTCGCTTTGTTTAGTACCAAATGTATTGGAAAGGGTGGAGGGGTTAGAAGATCGTTTATCCCAGAAGGGATTGAGACTATGGTTGGTATCCCCTCCAAGAACAACCAAACCTTTACTATGTGTACTTATAATTTGCAATAGGGCTGCGCTGCCTTCAATATATAGTTAATTACACCGATGTATTCCACAGTCACTTTAAAATCTTATAGGACCTCCCTGCAGTTCATATATATTTATCTCACAGTTTAATATCAATAAACAGTCCTATGTATCTCCAAGTCACCATACACTTTTCATGGGATCGCTGCTGCAAGATTCCAGAATGTCAATATGTATTACAGTGTTGAGCTGCGCTCTCCATATATCCTAAAACAGTGTTTCTCAACACGTGGTTCGCGAGACCACAGTCGGGGGTACGCAGCGCGATCAGCTGTGTAGGACTAGTGTCAGCCTGCCAGCCGGCTTCTCACCTAAACTATGCCGGTAAATTTCCCTGCAGAGCCACAGACTCTAATACCCACTCCTCTCTTCCTAGATTGGCCTGCCGGGGACAATCGCAGCCATTCAGGAGAGAGTGTTGCCCCGCCCCTGGCTGTGTATGTACACGCGCAGGCTGGTGGGGGACAGATGTAGGAGGGAGATTTAAAAGGCTGCATTGCCTGCTAGTTGTACGGATCCCTGCGCTGGAGACAGGAAGGGAGAATGCAGAGACGTTGCCAGCACGTGAGTAATGTGCTGCTTCTGTTTGTAGTGGAATGTGGAGGAAAGGAGAGAACCGGTCTGCCATAATTTCTGCCTACCCTGTGTGGTGTCTGCACACAGTGAAAACAGCGCCGACACAGCCCAGCCCCCCAAGCAGCAGCCAGCAGTGTCATGTGTCAAGAGAAGAGAAACCTCACCGAGCGGACTTGTCACAGCTGAATTGCTGTGTGACAGCAAAGAAAAAGGTAGCAGAGTGGACACAGTCTCAGACACAGTGTGTGTGTCTCTCTCTCTGCTCTCCCTGTCCCTCTCCTCTCCCGGTCTCCATCCCCCTTTCTCTCCACCCCATCTCCCTGTCTCTCTCTCCTCCCTTCTACCTGTCTCTCCCCCCTCTCCTCCCCATCTACCTGTCCCCCCCTCCTCTCCTCCCCATCTACCTGTCCCCCCCTCCTCTCCCTGTCTTTCCCCCCCTCTCTGTCTCTGTCTCCCTTCCCCCTCTCTCTCCCACCCCCTCTCTCTCCCTCCCCATCTCCCTGTCTCTCCCCCCCTCTCTCTGTCCCTCTCCCCCATCTCCCTCTCTCTCTACCCTCCCCCATCTCCCTCTCTCTCTACCCTCCCCCCCTCTCTCTACCCTCTCCCCCTCTCTCTCTACCCTCTCCCCCTCTCTCTCTACCCTCTCCCCCTATCTCCCTCTCTCCTGTCCCTCTCCTCATCCCTCTCCCCCCACCCTCTCTCTCCCTCCCTCTCTCACTGTCCATCTCCCTCTCTCCCCCCATCTCAGTCTTTCTCCCCCTCTCTCTGTCTCTCTCCCCCACTCTCTGCCCCTCCTTTCTCCTCTCCCCGTCTCGCTCTCCCACTGTCTCTCTCTCCTCTCCCTCTCCTCGCCCCCCCCCCACTCTTTCTCCCTCATCTCCCTGTCTCTCCCCCACCCTCTCTCTCCCTCCCCTCTCTCTCCCTCTCTCTCTCCCCCCTCCCCATTTCTCTCTCCTCCTCTGCCTGTCTATGTATCGATCTATATCTTGATTAGTCAAGCTGATGAGAGGAGCACGAACTCAGCGCACACCATGCTGCGGTAGTACAGCATAGTGTGCGCTGGTAACTTACATGTGCTCCTCTCCTTGTAATGGCCTCTCCACTCATCACGGGGTACTTCTCTGGAACTGAATTGCGATAGGAGGTACTTGGTTCGAAAAAGTTGAGAAACCCTGTCCTAAAAGACAAAATTCATTCACATAGCGTAATCCTGTAATTCTTTGTTTCACACAACACCCAGTGATAGTGAGAAAAGTGTGAGCCACTCGTGAATCCTCTCCCTTATCCCGATTGCGCTCACCGGATTGTAGCCACCTCAAACACCAGGTGGATCTAATGCGTATTTCATACACCACTCTCTGGCACTTTGTATCTTCAATATTCTTTAATACTCCAAATATCCCAGATAAAACTCCATATAAAACCATTATAGCGTATTATGTTAATCTGTTAGAAACAGCCCGCGCAATGAATGCGCACTCACGTCTGCTTTCTTGCAATATATGCACATCAAGCTGTTCTTTCATCAGCGGGGTCTGTCCTGGCATCAGCAGGGGATTGCGGCGTCCCGTTCCCTCTATCTGTCTACCTCTGCCCGGATCGTTACCACGCTCCTCTCGCTCGTTCGTAGTTGCCGGCTTGTCGCTTGCATGCAGTGACGTAAGACGCGCAGAACGTAGCTCCGCCCTATGCGTTTCGTCCAATCAGACTCATCAGGGGCTGACGTTACTTGCGCGTCACGCCCTTTCTATACTGCCTTGCAAGTCACCTGACTACCTCCTCCGTCCGACGTTTGTATCTCCCCACAGGCTCCAACAATATGGCAGCCAGTGCCCCAGCCACGTCGTCCATGACAGCGCACTTACTACAGACACCGCTGCTGTTACAATAACATCTTATATCATGTATTGTCCTTCATATACCCTAACTGATACATAAAACAACTAACTACAATAAAATCCATAATACACTATTAGGTCCAAATTAATTACTGCCATCTAGTGGTGACATTTCATAAAACATCTTTCCTCCATATAATACATTGAACACTATATAATACAGCCCAATGACTGCCATCTAATGGCTAAAATTCATATAGCACCTTGCCCCAATTAAATATATACTTCAGATCAATCTCCTGTTATCAAGTGGCAACATTATCAACTAGCAGCAATCTAGCCCCACTTGCTACTTACTTTATTATACTCTATTGGAACATGGATAATTTCATTCATTAAAAAATCCACTTCATTGCACTGATTAACCCAATGATTCTCAGTTACACTATCTGGTATCTCCCTTCTGTGTCAAATGTCAGTAATGATATAACAGTTCAAATCAAATTCTATATTTAACCCCCCCGGGTGTAAAGACCCCGAATTATATATCAATCTACCTTCTGCCTTTGATATTTCCCTCACCATGCTAGATCCCCTCCATTTTTTTTACATATTTTTCTACCCCCATAAACTTCTAACTACTTGGATCTACCCTGTGTACAAGTTTATAGTGCTTAGACCCGCTATGTGTCTCTAAACCTTTAGAAATATTTTAAATATGCTGTCCAATTCTTTTGTGTAAAGCTCTTGTAGTTCTCCCCACGTATTCCATCCCACATAGGCACCATAACACATATACCACCCCAACAGTGTTACAAGTGATACATTGTTTAATATTCCATCTCCTACCTGTGTTTTTAGATACAATATGGTCTCCCCTTAGTGATTTGGCCTCCCTACATCCCCTACACCCCCTACATGGAAAAAATCCCTTCTGTCCCAATAAATTTTCAACATTGGTTGTAGCCGGGTCAATAGAACTGTTAACCAGTGATGACTTCAAATTCGGTGCTTTTCTATAAATAAAACTGGGTCTATTTGGAATAGTTTTTTTAAGGACAGGATCCAGCTGCAATATATTCCACCGTTTTTTTATTTGTTCCAAATCCCGGTATTGGCTGTTATAATCCAACAATATATCAAATTATCTGGATGGTCCTGATTCTCTCCTTGTATCTTTAATAAGTGATCCTCGATTCATTTTGGCTACTCTATTTACCTCCTGTTGCAGTACCCTCTCCTTGTAGCCCTTTTCTCTAAATCTCTGCGTAATTATTTTACTTTTTTTGTGATAATCATTAATATCAGAACAATTCCTCCTAATCCTCATTAGTTGGCCCTTGGGAATATTATTTAACCATCTCTTATCACCATAAGAGATGGTTAGATAATATTCCCAAATGCCAACTAATGAGGATTAGGAGGAATTGTTCTGATATTAATGATTATCACAAAAAAAGTAAAATAATTACGCAGAGATTTAGAGAAAAGGGCTACGAGGAGAGGGTACTGCAACAGGAGGTAAATAGAGTAGCCAAAATGAATCGAAGATCACTTATTAAAGATACAAGGAGAGAATCAGGACCGTCCAGAGAGTTTGATATATTGTTGGATTATAACAGCCAATACCGGGATTTGGAACAAATAAAAAAACGGTGGAACATATTGCAGCTGGATCCTGTCCTTAAAAAAACTATTCCGAATAGACCCAGTTTTATTTATAGAAAAGCACCGAATTTGAAGTCATCACTGGTTAACAGTTATATTGACCCGCCTACAACCAATGTAGGAAATGTATTGGGACAGAAGGGATTTTTTCCATGTAGGGGGTGTAGGGGATGTAGGGAGGCCAAATCACTAAGGGGAGACCATATTGTATCTAAAAACACAGGTAGGAGATGGAATATTAAACAATGTATCACTTGTAACACTGTTGGGGTGGTATATGTGTTATGGTGCCTATATGGGACGGAATACGTTGGGAGAACTACAAGAGCTTTACACAAAAGAATTGGACAGCATATTTATAATATTTCTAAAGGTTTAGAGACACATAGCGTGTCTAAGCACTATAAACTTGTACACAGGGCAGATCCAAGTAGTTTGAAGTTTATGGGGGTGGAAAAATATGTAAAAAATGGAGGGGATCTAGCATGGTGAGGGAAATATCAAAGGCAGAAGGTAGATGGATATATAATTTGGGGTCTTTACACCCGGGGGGGTTAAATATAGAATTTGATTTGAACTGTTATATCACTACTGACATTTGACACAGAAGGGAGATACCAGATAGTGTAACTGAGAATCATTGGGTTAATCAGTGCAATGAAGTGGATTTTTTAATGAATGAAATTATCCATGTTCCAATAGAGTATAATAAAGTAAGTAGCAAGTGGGGCTAGATTGCTGCTAGTTGATAATGTTGCCACTTGATAACAGGAGATTGATCTGAAGTATATTTTTAATTGAGGCAAGGTGCTATATGAATTTTAGCCATTAGATGGCAGTCATTGGGCTGTATTATATAGTGTTCAATGTATTGTATGGAGGAAAGATGTTTTATGAAATGTCACCACTAGATGGCAGTAATTAATTTGGACCTAATAGTGTATTATGAATTTTATTGTAGTTAGTGGTTTTATGTATCAGTTAGCGTATATGAAGGACAATACATGATATAAGATGTTATTGTAACAGCAGCGGTGTCTGTAGTAAGTGCGCTGTCATGGACGGCGTGGCTAGGGCACTGGCTGCCATATTGTTGGAGCCTGTGGGGAGATACAAATGTCAGACGGAGGAGGTAGTCAGGCGACTTGCAAGGCAGTATAAAAAGGGCGTGCCGCGCAAGTGATCTCAGCCCCTGAGTCCGATTGGACGAAACGCGTAGGGCGGAGCTACGTTATGCGCGTCTGACGTCACTGCATGCAAGCGACAAGCCGGCAACTACGAACGAGCGAGAGGAGCGTGGTAATGATCCGGGCAGAAGTAGACAGATAGAGGGAACGGGACGCCGCAATCCCCTGCTGATGCCAAGACAGACCCCGCTGATGAAAGAACAGCTTGATGTGCATATATTACAAGAAAGCAGACGTGAGTGCGCATTCATTGCGCGGCCTGTTTCTAACAGATTAACATAATACGCTATGATGGTTTTATGTTTTATGTGTTTTATATGGAGTTTTATCTGGGATATTTGGAGTATTAAAGAATATTGAAGATACAAAGTGCCAGAGAGTGGTGTATGAAAATACGCATTAGATCCACCTGGTGTTTGAGGTGGCTACAACCCGGTGAGCGCAATCTGGAGAAGGGAGAGGATTCACGAGTGGCTCACACTTTTCTCACTATCACTGGGTGTTGTGTGAAACAAAGAATTACAGGATTACGCTATGTGAATGAATTTTGTCTTTTAGGATATATGGAGAGCGCAGCTCAACACTGTAATACTTACTATGTGTAGTGATCACTTTCAAAAGATGAGAAATAAAAGGGGCTTGTTTGGAGTTAGGTGCATAATAGGAGATCACAGTTATAGTTGTATCCTGCAGGGTACCAATCACAATAATGTATCTACCCTCCAGCTCTTTTAGTTTTAGTTACCGAAAAATTGAGACCATTTCTAAAAGCTAATAAAACTCTTTTTTTAACCTGTGCACTGGCGTAGAAAGCTTGTTTATCTTTATAAAGAAATTTGGGTTCACGGCCTGAGAGGAAATGTGTTTCCTGGATGCAAATTACATCTGCTTGTAGACGCTTAAAGTGGAGAAAGGCTTTAGTTCTCTTGAGGGGAGAGTTGAGGCCTTGAGCATTAATTGAAACTACTTTTAGTGGATGAGTCATGGCGCTTTGTAGTGAAGGGGACAGTTCGAGGTACTCCATGTCCCCGTGGAATTAGAAAAACGTGGGTGAAGAAGAGGGATTAGGAGGGAAGGGGAAGGATAGACTTCCCTTTAAGAGCTGCATAGAGGTAAGAATATATAGGGAAAAAAAACTACCTGTAATAGTATTTACCTAGGCACCTGCAGGTGGCTAGGTAGAGGTGTGTCGGTCTGGAAGGAACGAATCCCAAGAGAGACAACGGGAGGCATGATACATGCACGGAACATGTTCCACCATAACTGGTGCCAATAGATAAGACTCACCAAAATGTATAAATAGTCCTCACCAACGGGGAGAGGTTTCAGGAGTCAGAAACCATCATCATAACGTGGTGCATCATCATAACGTGGGGCAATATGGGGTGTTATGTTAAAGCATAGCACACCTGGAGCTATGGATATACAGAGAGAGAGAGAGAGAGAGAGAGAGAGAGAGAGAGAGAGAGAGAGAGAGAAAAGGGTTAATTTGGAGGGGGGGGGTAAAGCTCTACTAATTTGGATAAGAGGGATATAGGGCAAGAAGCCCAGGGATAAGGTTGCACTAAGTCGAGCCAAGATGTAAGAAATTAAATAGATAAGGGAACAATAAAAGGAGGCCAACTTAATTAAAAAGGATCAGTTCAGGTAGATCAAGCTCAAGGTATATTAATATTGCAGACAAAGGAAGGGCACAACAGATCTTACCACTGATAGGCAAAGAAAAATAAGCATAGAGGATCGTCTAAATTGTAAGACATGCAGCTTATGAGTTCATTGGCTATCAGTCGTATTGTTAGGTAACAGTGCCCTCCAGTGGTGGTCTTTCGCCAGGGCTTGTTAATTATTAAAAGCTAAAGCTAAGGGTGTGCGTAATGTTTAGGTATGAGGGGAAGAGGTCTGGTGATGGGATCTTAGGTATACCGACCAGGGTATAGGCATATGAATAGGAGATGGTAGGAGGGGAAGGCTACATTCCCAATGGGTTCTTCCCCTAAAACGGGGAGAGACATTATTATAGGTGGATATGCCATCAGTGGAGTTTAGGAAGGAGGTTTATAGGCTATAGGCAGTGATCAGCAACATCAGCTGGGGGGGGGGGGGGGGGATGGTAATAACAGTCCGCTTATCAATTGAACATACATAGCAGGGGTATAGAAATCATAAAAAACTGTGATATTGTGTAGTTTCTTTAGTAATTCACCTCAGGCAAAATGTGTACCATAGCGTAGGTAGGTTGCATTGTTAGGTTATATACATCATCAAAAACTGAAAGCGTGGTTAGTCATGGAAGCAAGTGGTAGCATGAGGTATTTGGATGCGGCTGCATAGAGATTCATATCGTGTTCTAAACCTGTAGTGATAGTTTAGGCTTCAAGAAGGAGAAATAAACAATCACATTATTAAGAAATTCATCTCGTTACGCTTCTCTCGGGCACCTTTCTGGTAAAATAACTTACTGCAGATATAGTTATTGAAGGTTTCCACACAGTATAACATGTGCGGAATGATATAGGAGCGTGTTTACTCTGTGATAGCAATTGAAAAGTGACAGTTGAGCTAATGGGTGCCCGAGGGGAGCATACCAGACCATCACGCAATTTCATCTTGTAACACTAATCCTCCAATATATACACATCTATTATATACACTGGCGGAACAGGGAAGACCTGTCTAGTACAGTCAAATATATTGGGAGGCACAAAACCTTAATAGTAAATTAAGCTTATATTTCTATAAGATAGACATCAGAACAGTTTTGTATAGAACACAACCAAAGTTCACTTCCATAAAGAGTATAGGGATTAATATGAAATATAAGGCTAGTATTAGAATAAATTATAACTTCAGGAATGTAAAAGAGGATATGGCAAGCAGATTCGGTTATGAGGTTAGAATTACAAAAACAGTTCTTAAGAAAGAAAATGACGGAGCAGTTCTGCAGTTTCAAAAGTATCTGTGACTAACGTTAGTGAGGGCGGGAAGAAGGCAAGAGCGGGAAAAAGTCTAGCAACAAGAAGGGCGGAGTTCCACTGCTGTAGAACGGAGTGAGGACTCCATTGTTTAAAATGAATTCAGTTCAAAAACGTTGGGAAAAAAAGGTTCTTTACAAGTAGCTTATGTTAAGCGAAAGTTTTCCAGTTATTTCAGCAGGGAGAAACCCAACGGTGGTGTAAAAAAATCATAAAGTTAAGCCCAACCTGGGTAACAAAGAATGAACTGATAACTGGAGGGCTTACCTTAGCCAGTAGATAACAGATAACAGTTGTCAGGAAATAATACGTTTTCTCCAGGCATAACAGTGCCAACAGGTAACAGGGCGTAACATATCAGGGAGAAGAAGAGAGCAAAGAAAGCGCTCTTAGTGTAGTAAGGACAACAGGTCACTTGCCTGCTCAAGTAGCTTCACGAAAGACTTGTGAGGATAACTCACGGAGTGCCATGGAGTACTTTGGTCTTTGCTCTTTAGGGCTCCCTGATTGAAAGAGAGGGGCACTGGGGGAGCTTCGTTGAAAAGAATGCTGGGACAAGGGTGTTGGAGAAAACGGTGGAATAACCGGGGTGGGCAGATCCAACTCTTGGAAGCGGTCTTGTAGTTCCTGGAGCGAGGTTGCTGTGAACTGGCGCCCGCTAACAGAAAAGAAGATAGCAAAGGGAAAACCCCATTTATATTTGATCTGCTTCTCTTGTAGGATTTTCAGGTAGGGACGCATCTTTTGCGTAACAATGTGGCCTGTGAGAGATCTCCATAGAATTGATGAGTGGCCCTGAAAGGAGAGGGATGAGGCGGCTCTCGCAGCGGCTAGGACCTTTTCCTTGGTCTAGTAGTATAGAAATTTCATAATTATATCTCATGGAGAGCTGTCTGGTTTCTTTTTAGTTAAGGCCACGTGGACTCTGTCTAGCTCAAGACGCTCGAGAAGGATATCAGGAACCAGCTCCTGAAGAAGAGCGGTTACTGTGCCCTGGACATCTTCGATTGATTCAGGCATCCCTCTCAGGCGGAGATTCCCTCTTCTGGATCTGTTTTCAGAGTCATCGGCTTGTCGTTTTAGGGTATTAACCTCCTCTTGTAACTTGGTCACCTCTTCCTCATGCCCCATCAGGACTGTGGTGGCATTGTCCATTCTATCTTCCAGGGAGGACATTCGTTGGGACAGCAGTCAGATCTCCATGAGTAATTCACAGCCCAACTGCTTGTTGGCTGCCACTACTTCCTTCCGAACCACAGCACTTAACTTGGCCAGTATATCTTGTTTAGGTCTCGGAGATGAATGTTCTCTGTCTGATGGGTCGTGGCTGTCGTCAGATGCAGAACCGTCAGTGCTGGGGTCAGCCATTAAGTTGGCTAATGCAGATTGATGCGCGGCACGTGGCTTGTCTGTGCCCGCTTGATTTTTCCCCGATTTCTGGGAGGACCGGTTTCTGTTACCACTCGCCATCGGGTGATCGTTGTCCACCAGGTATTCAGACGTATTTTTCTTATTGTAGAAGGGGTGCAACAGTGGTGAGGTAAAAGATATTCAGGAAACCGGCTCCATGTACGGCGCAGAGGCTAGGCTAGGCTGCCATCTCCAACCTGCGCACGCATGCGCTTTCCCCACCTACTACAATTGTAAATGAGAAGATCCAGGCAAGGGTGTTGTCACAACTCCCTAAGGACTGTAGGGATTGAAGAAGGAGGGGATGGTCTACTGTATCAAATGCCAAGGAAAGGTCAAGGAGTAGCAGAATGGAGTAGTTTCCTTCAGCTTTAGCAAGGGTATGGTCATTTACTACCTTGATGAGAGCGGTTTCTGTTGAGTGGGCAGGACGGAAACCAGATTGCAGGGCGTCAAGTAGGGAGTTGGTGCTGAGGTAGTGCGTGATGCGTCTGTGGACCAGGCGTTCGAGGAGCTTTGAGACAAAAGGGAGGAGAGAGATTGGGCGGTAGTTGGAGGGTAGGGAGGGGTCGAGTGAGGGTTGCTGCAAAACTCCATACATTCCTTAGGCGAAGGAGCTTCTTGAATGGAGGATAAGGTTGCTGAACTGACTCAGGAACAAAAGGTGGTTGACAGCATGAATGCCCAGGCAAAGGATATTTCTTGGATCAAGCTGAAAATTACTGATACAGAGGACAGAAACTGCCACAGTAATTTAAAATTATGCGGCATCAGCGAATCAGTACCACCTGCTGAACTACAGGATTATATCAAATCCATGCTGAAAGTGGCTCTTCCATCCTTGTGCGAGGTTGAACTTTCCCTTGACAGAGTTTATAGGTTACCTAAACCTAAATCCCTGCACGATTCGACAAGACACTTTATTGCCCTTTTGTGGTTTCCCAAACTAAGGAATCACTGCTGTCCTACTTAAGGGTTAATGGCTCTCTACCTTCTCAATACCAGAAAATTCAACTTTTTTTGGATCTACTTTATCTCAGGTCACTTTCCAAAATCGTCACGTTCTGACACCAATTACTAAAGCTTTACGTCAGCCTCAGATATTGTACGGATGGGGCTACCCCATGAAGCTCAAGGTTTCCATGGAGGCCACAAATTCCTTAAAGCGGATCCGAGATGAAAAACTAACTATAGCAAGTAACTTGTCTATATATCTTATCTAAAGTTTAGATAGTTTACACAGCAAATCTAGCTGCAAACTGCTTTAATAGAAAATGGTTATTTCTTCCTGTGATACAATGACAGCAACCATGTTGTTTGTAAACATTACACAGAGGCAGGCTTATCTGTATCTTGAGCAAAAAAACCTAATCCCCCCTCCCCTCTGCCTCTGAAATCAATGGCTAGTAATACCTCCCCCTCCTCCAGCCCAGACTGAGCTCCCATGAGCCCTTGCTACTGCCAAGGCTCTCTGAAAACCTGTGGGCGTGGTGTATTTAGTTTATAGGGAATTAGAGTATTAAAACAAAAACAAAAAAAGTATTTGGCTTGAGGAATGCCCTATAAACAATAGGAAAGGAACACAATTATACAATGAGTAAAAGTTCACCTTGGATCCACTTTAACACTGTTACAGAGAAGAAGCTCTCAAAAGTCCTCCCCCTCAAGATTTGATCACGGCACATAAGGTGCCAGTATCTAAACTACCACAAGAATGGCAATGGGCAACATAACGGTAGACCGATGTGTTCCATATCTTCCTTCCAACATGGCTGAACTGTATTTCAAGCACCGGCTCTGGTGCACAGATTCTCAAGAGCCTGTCTTTATTTTTCCCGTTGCCCCTTAACCATTTACCGCCATCCTAACGTATTAAAACGTCATGCTTACCGCTATTAACAGCAACATGACGTTTTAATACGTCGCGCATTCCCGCCGCTGCTACCGCCGTGTGTCCGCCGCTACCGCCGCCATTACCGTCGGGATCCCGTGCTGGGCGATTGGGGAAGAGGACTGAACAGTCCTCTACCCAATCGCAGTGCCTGGAGTGAATGGACGTGACCGCGAACAGCGGCTACGTCCATTCACATAAACAGGAAATGTAACAGTTTAATAAAGTGTGTACAAAAAAAAAAAAAAAAAGTGAACACGTCCTATGAGTGTTCACCAGCGCCATCTTGTGGCCAAAAAGTATATTACACCTACAAAATACATAAATTTTCAAGTATATACACATCATTAATAAAATTACACTTCCAACCCTCCCCCCCAAAAAAAACACTTGTAAAAAAAAAAAATCAGCTTAAAAAAAATAAATAAATAGTTGCCTTAGGGACTCAGCTTTTTTTATTCTATATTTTATGGGGGAAAATTAATTTTAATTTATTACATAGGGGCTTGTAATTATGGCCAGAACAAACAGAAAAATAACCACTTATATTTCAAAATAATATACTGTCGCCATACATTGTGGTAGGGACATAATCTAAACGGTTTAATTATCGGGACCACTGGGCAAATAAAACGTGTTTGTTTTATCCACAGGAGAATGTTTAATTTTAAAACTATAAAGGCTGAACACTGAGAAATAATGATTTTTTTTCTTTTTTTTTCTGTTTTTCTCATTAAAATGCATTTAGAATAAAAAAATTCTTAGCAAAATGTACTATCCACAGAAAGCCTAATTGGTGGCGAAAAAAACGAGGTATAGATCATTTTCTTGTGATAAGTAGTAATAAAGTTATTAGGGAATAAAAGGGACGAGCGCTGACAACTGAAAATTGCTCTGGTCCGTTAGGATAAAAACCCTTGGGGGTGAACTGGTTAAAGGGCAGACGTTTGCCATTTAGTTTATTTCCTGGTTTTCCAGCACTTCCTCTTTTGATGATCAGCCCTCTTAATTTATAAGAATGGCATTACCTGTTGTAATCACCTTACTGTGAATTTACACTCTGTAATGCTCAAGCCTATTATTAGCAGCCACCTGGTTTGACAATGGCTCACATTTTTATCTGTGAATACCAGAGGTCTCAACATCTCTTTTAAGAAAATAATGTTCTGGAGGGAGGAGATTCCAAGCAATGGCTGATTTTATTTTCACCCAAGAGACTCATTTGGTTGACTCCTATGTCCATCTATACAAGCAACCTTCATTTACACACACTTTTTTTGTAATTTCAACAAAAAAGGGGGTGTTTTAATCTCCTTTGACAAAAAATCTTTCTGTGAACATCACTGATTCTGTGAACAGTCCCCAAGGTAGTTTGCTCATAGTCTCTTGCTCTATAAATTATCACCTCGACACAGTGTGCTTATATAACCTGAATCTTGGCCAGATCCTCTTCCTAAAGAAACTATTGCACCGAATTGACTCTGACAAGAAAGGAGAAGACATTTACACATGTGACTTAATTGCCTACCAAGTTCCAACCTTTGGACTCGTCTAATAAATCACTGAAGTACCTCATCACCTCTAAACAAGCTATTACATAAAGAGGGTTAAAGGGGAACTTCAGCCTAAACAAACATACTGTCATCAAGTTACATTAGTTATGTTCATTACAATAGATAGGTAATATAATCTCTTACCCACCCCATTTTAAAAGAACAGGCAAATGTTTGTGATTCATGGGGGCTGCCATCTTTGTCATGGGGGCAGCCATCTTTTTGGTTGAAAGGAAGTGACAGGGTGCATGAGACACAGTTCCAACTGTCCTGTGTCCTGATAACCCCTCCCAGCTGCACACGCTAGGCTTCAAATGTCAAATTCAAAATGTAAAAAAAAAAAAATTGCACCAAAACAGCAGAACGAGAACAACAACATCAGAAATCCCATCGTGCTTTGCACAGCATTAGGGGAAAAATGCCCGGGCAGTTTTTTTTCTGTGCAGCTAAAAATGAGGCTTGTATAAGAGAAACAAAGTTCTGATGCTGTCAAACAGTTAAAGAAACACCAGGCCTTTCCAGTGCTGCTGAGTCAATTTTTAGTCTGGAGGTTCACTTTAATAAGATCCATGGAGGGCCCTCCATGGATCAGACAGTTATTTTACTTTCTTTTCTGGAGTCCATCGTTCTTATTCCAGGATTGACTTTCTTACTAGATAGTTGCCAGTTGCAAAAGGTAACCAATGCTACCATCGGTTCTATCACATGCTCAGAGCACACTCCAGTTGTCCTGGCTGTTTTCCAGGGTGCTTCATCACTGAGCCGCACTCTATGTGGGGTTCTTGCCTTTTTCATGATTGCTAACTCAGTAAAGGACCAGCCTTTAAAGTGTTGCTATCCTATAAATCCAGCATAGCGGGGTCTGAACCCTCTATAACAGCAATTATAGATTGATGGTATACCTTGAAATGAATCAGAGCACTCAGTATATGATTTTATATAAAAAGAATGTATTTGCTTATCATACAGCATATATAAAAAATATGAACAGTTCCAAGTAGCATTTCCTTACAGTAGCATTTCCATCTCATCATGGCCTTTATAGCCAAGCGATCATCAATCTTCTAAGCACATTCAAAAAAGAATATAACAGATGTGTTATGTAGAATAAGATAAAAAGTAGTCTCATCTGTATCAAGAGCTGTGTATCTAGTAGTTGTGTAAACTTGTACTAATCTTTTTAAAGAAATAGCATAAAAAATAGCTTAAAAAAAAAAAACTTTTTGCAAACATCTTAACAGAACTTAATGCTGAAAAAATAAAGTAAATCACCAGAATATTAAAGGACCACTATCATGAATCATTTCATTTTCAATTACCTCACAGTAGATATATCAAGTATACAGAAGCCTTACTGTGTTTTTTTGTTATGGCCCTTTTATTTACCATCTATCACTGTAGCCTGTGTCCGTCAGTCCCTGAAATAACGCTGATGGACTTTTGTAACTAAACAGTAATAGCAGGGGGAGCCTTGTCAGGTATTGAAAAAAAAAAAAAAAAAACAGTTTTAGCCCTGCCCTACTTAACTGCCATAACTATACAATGTGGCCCACCTGCTGCAGTTTTCCTCATCATCAGCCTCCCCCAGAAGGACCCCCCGCACTCAGGCAGCCCGCAGGCGTCGAGGGAGGCAGCTGTCAGCGCAATGAGCCACTCTCCCTCTCCATCCAATCGCCGCAGGTCTGCCAGTGATGAGGTGCGAGTAATGAGTCACTTTGTAAGGAGACGGTGATCTCCCTGAGATGCACTCCATGGAGATTAATTACCTCAATATTGGGTGAAGTGGATAGTAAAAACTTTATTGGCGACAACTTAAGGAACTTTTTTTTTAGTTAGAGTGGAGGGTCACGGTTTGGAGTGCCCATAAGGCCTTTATTAGAGGGGTAAAGTTACCGTATATACTCGCATATAAGCCGACCCCCCAACTTTTACCTAAAAAACAGGGAAAAATGATTGACCCCCATATAAGCCGGGGGTAGGAAATGCTGGCTTGGTGCAGGCCGCGTGATCCCCCCAGTGTGTCCCAGTATAGCTAGTATAGTGCCCAGTATGGGTAGGTAGTGCCTCAGTATAGCTAGTATAGTGCCCAGTATGGGTAGGTAGTGTCCCAGTATAGCTAGTAAAGTGCCCAGTATAGCTAGTATAGTGCCCAGTATAGCTAGTATAGTGCCCAGTATAGCCAGTATAGTGCCCAGTATAGCCAGTTAAGTGTACAGTATAGCCAGTATAGTGCCCAGTTTAGCCAGTATAGTGCCCAGTTTAGCCAGTATAGTGCCCAGTTTAGCCAGTATAATGCCCAGTATAGCCAGTATAATGCCCAGTATAGCCAGTAAAGTGTCCAGTATAGCAAGTATAGTGCCCAGTTTAGACAGTATAG
The DNA here is from genome assembly GCF_040937935.1 of Hyperolius riggenbachi. Lineage (NCBI taxonomy): Eukaryota > Metazoa > Chordata > Amphibia > Anura > Hyperoliidae > Hyperolius > Hyperolius riggenbachi. Next base: position 351,944,633 of record NC_090649.1, on the reverse strand, counting down.
TGCCCAGTTTAGCCAGTATAATGCCCAGTATAGCCAGTAAAGTGTCCAGTATAGCCAGTAAAGTGTCCAGTATAGCAAGTATAGTGCCCAGTTTATCCAGTATAGTGCCCAGTTTAGCCAGTATAGTGCCCAGTATAGCTAGTAAACTGGCCAGTATAGCCAGTAAAGTGTCCAGTATAGCAAGTATAGTGCCCAGTTTAGCCAGTATAATGCCCAGTATAGCTAGTAAACTGCCCAGTATAGCCAGTAAAGTGTCCAGTATAGCAAGTATAGTGCCCAGTTTAGCCAGTATAGTGCCCAGTTTAGCCAGTATAATGCCCAGTATAGCTAGTAAACTGCCCAGTATAGCCAGTAAAGTGTCCAGTTTAGGCCAGTATAGTGCTAAGTTTAGCCAGTATAATGCCCAGTATAGCTAGTAAACTGCCCAGTATAGCCAGTAAAGTGTCCAGTTTAGCCAGTATAGTGCTAAGTTTAGCCAGTATAGTGCCCAGTATAGCTAGTAAACTGGCCAGTATAGCCAGTAAAGTGTCCAGTATAGCAAGTATAGTGCCCAGTTTAGCCAGTATAATGCCCAGTATAGCTAGTAAACTGCCCAGTATAGCCAGTAAAGTGTCCAGTATAGCAAGTATAGTGCCCAGTTTAGCCAGTATAGTGCCCAGTTTAGCCAGTATAATGCCCAGTATAGCCAGTAAAGTGTCCAGTTTAGGCCAGTATAGTGCCCAGTTTAGGCCAGTATAATGCCCAGTTTAGCCAGTATAATGCCCAGTATAGCTAGTAAACTGCCCAGTATAGCCAGTAAAGTGTCCAGTTTAGCCAGTATAGTGCTAAGTTTAGCCAGTATAATGCCCAGTATAGCTAGTAAACTGCCCAGTATAGCCAGTAAAGTGTCCAGTTTAGCCAGTATAGTGCCCAGTTTAGCCAGTATAGTGCCCAGTTTAGCCAGTATAGTGCCCAGTTTAGCCAGTATAATGCCCAGTATAGCTAGTAAACTGCCCAGTATAGCCAGTAAAGTGTCCAGTTTAGCCAGTATAGTGTCCAGTTTAGCCAGATCCCCCGTCCGCCTGCCCGCAGCTCCCTTCGCGGCCGCCGCTGCTATTACCTCTTCAGCCGGCGGCCGCTTCCTCTACTGCGGGCGACGCCGTTACCAGGGGAACCGCTCTCTCCTGCCTCATCACAGCAGCAGCGCCGGGCGCACTGCTGTGATACACGGCGAGCAGAGCAAGAGGGGCACCCGCAGTAGAGGAAGCGGCCGCCAGCTGAAGAGGTAATAGCAGCGGCGGCCGCGGAGGGAGGGAGCGAGCGGGAGGGAGCGAGCGGGCGGGGGGCGCCGCGGACCACCACCACAAAAGAGACTCGCATACAAGCCGACCCCCCAACTTTTGACCCCCTTTTTGGGGGTCAAAAATTCGGCTTGTATGCGAGTATATACGGTAAATTGCTTGAGCAACAGCACAAAAATAATCCTCATTACCGTTAAAATAATTATTTCAAGCACACCAACATTTGAGACTATTGTTATTGCATCAACTTGAGTTCAACCACCCTGGCGTTCTATTAAGATCGCCAGGGTGGATGCGCAGCAGTACTTTTTGTGTTTTTCCCCCCCCATCATGTAGCTAGCCTAGCGCTAGCTACATGATTCTCCCCTCCCTCCGCTATTCCTCCCACCCCTCCGATCGCCGCCGATGCACTCGCCCATAAGGAAATCCCGTTCTGAACGGGATTTCCTTCAGGGCTTCCCCCGTCGCCATGGCGACGAGCGTGATGACGTCATCAACGTTGTGACGTCATCCGGAGTTCCGATCCACCCCGCAGCGCTGCCTGGCTCTGATTGGGTCTGGGGGGGGGGGGGGCCCTCTATTGCGGCTCGTAGCGGCGCATCGGCGGCGATCGCAGTAGACACGCAGCAAGCGAAGTGCTTGCTGCGTGTGTGAAAAAAAAATGAAGCAAATCGGCCCAGCGGGGCCTGAGCGGCGCCCTCCGGCGGTAATGGGCGAGCTGAGCTCGTCCATATCGCTAAGGAGGTTAATATGCTGAGAACCAAAACCAAATATTATTCTCAAAGCAATAGTTCAGGTTCCTTCTTAGCCTAGAAATTTAAACAAAAAACCAAATCCCGGATTCCCCTTTGACTGATCCCCTCACATGCCACATATCCTAAGGATATTACAAATAGGTTTGCAACATTCTACCAGAACCTTTCCAATTTAAATGCAGACCCCTCTACCTCTCAACTCACCTCACACCAGGTTGAGGAATGTATTTCCTTGTTTAATCTACCTACCCTTTCTCTGGCCCAACTAAAGGACCTAAACTCACCTACTGTATATCAACCCAAGAAATTATCTCCCTGATAAAAAAAAATTAAAGCAGGGAAAGGCCCCTGGACCTTATGGGTTTGCGAATGAGTATAATCAAGCTTTAAATGCAAATTTAAAAGAAAAAGGGAACTTTGCTTAATGTGACTTCAAACGGGTCTTATTTTATTCATGTAAATGTCAGAAACCAGGGCTGTGGAGTCGTGGAGTCGGAGTCGGGCAATTTTGGGTGCCTGGAGTCGGAGTCGGAAAAAAATGCACCGACTCCTAATGAATTTGTAACTGTAATTAAAATAGAAAATATGAAAAAATGTTCTATTTCTCAGATAATAGTCATTAAAAATAATGTATATATACAGTATATATACAGTAATAGCTGTGCTTAGTCCACAAAAATGAAATAAACCAGTCAAAATTAGTTACTTGTGCTGCTTCAATAAAGCAGTCCCCGTATTTTTAAGGTCAGATATACATATCTGATTGTGACTGTATATATGATGTGTACACAGGAATCTCTTATATATACTAAATAACATCTATGCTGTAAGAATAAAGCCTGATGTGTAGCTGTGTCACTAATAGAGATGGTCAACGAGATGGAAATAATTCTGCATTGATGCTGATTTATGCAAATGTATGCACTCCCTTTGCTGATGAAATCAAATAATGTGATATGTTATTAAAATTTGGTTTGGTGACTACAAATTAAAGGGTAACTGAGACGGATGAAAAGTAAAGTTTTATACATACCTGGGGCTTCCTCCAGCCCCCTTCAGGCTAATCAGTCCCTCGCTGTCCTCCACCACCCGGATCTTCTGCTATGAGTCCTGGTAATTCAACCAGTCAGCGCTGTCCGGCCGCATGCCGCTCCCACAGCCAGGAACATTCTGCACCTGCGCAATAGTGCTGCACAGGTGTAGTATGCTCCTGGCGGCGGAGTGTGTGCATGCGCACTACGCCTGACTGGCTCAAGTACCTGGACTCATAGCAGAAGATCCAGGTGGTGGAGGAGGACATACAGGGACTGATTATCCTGAAGGCGGCTGGAGGAAGCCCCAGGTATGTATAAAACTTTAATTTCATCTGTCTCAGGTTTACTTTGTTACACAGTAGTACTATACTCTACATATGCACTCCCCACAGAGCTGCAGGAATCCACTGAGAATGCTGTCCACATTGAACACAGAGGTGTTGTCTGTTTACAATCTCCTCATTCCCCTGCAGAGTACCTGCACATCATTCTTACATGTACCCACACTTACATTGCCTAGGGCCTGATAGATGTTCTGTGTTCCGGTTTGTACCTTTTACAAGTACTCTTACCAAGGACTAGTTTTAGTCTAAATGGCATAAATATAGTAGTCTACATATCCTTCTCACTTCAGTTGTCTTGTAAAATTCCTAAGCGTTGGCAGTTAAGAGACGAATTTCATGTTACATACTTTTAATCAACAAAATTGTAATATGCAAATTAGAGGAGTCGGAGTCGTGGAGTCGGTGGAATCCTAAACTGAGGAGTCGGAGTCGGAGTCGGTGGATTTTTGGACCGACTCCACAGCCCTGTCAGAAACTGCACACAAGTAGTTAAAACACCCCCACAAATAATACATTATGGCCACAAAAGATGTTCAATACCACAGCCGGCTGTGTATGCACACATTCAACTTAAAAACTCATGGGATTCCCATTCATACAAAATGATTGCCTTTGGATATACAGATTTTCTTGCAACAGAAATTGTATGCCTATGATCTTATGTGACACTGTTTCAATCCCTAGGAGCATTTCCCATGTTGATGGTGTTCTCACTCCTGGTAGATAGTAAAGCATTATGGAGTGTTTGTTAAATCAATAAATGCAGTAGCAAGAAAGTACGAGAACCCTTTGAAATTTTATGGATTTCTGACCAAATTGGTCAAAATATGATCTCATCTTCATCTAAGTCACAATTATAGACAATCACAGTCTGCTTAAACTAATACCACACAAATAATTAAGTTTTTTTTTTTCATTAAAGCAATGTTTATTGAAACAAGATGCAAAATACAAATAAGCACAAGAATGATAAAAACGTGTCATTCCAAAAAGTGTACATACAAAAAAAAAAAGTTGAGTCTAGATAAGCAACACTGCAGCACCATGATAAGTGTCTCAGCAGATGTGAACTATACAATTGACCCCACAAAGAAAAGATCATCTGCATTGAGAAAAATTCTCTAAAAACCAATGAGACTTCCAAATACAGAAACTTTATTAAATACACCAGAGCAAAAAAAAATCTAAAAACATTAAAGCGGACCCAAACCAAACTTTTTTTTTAAATCAAAATATTTAGTTGCACCACTCTGACACATACAAATATAAATAAACACTCCTTCAAGCCTATGAGCATTTCAGTGCATGCTTTTCACCTTCCTCTTTGCATAACTAGGGTTATACAGGTGGCAGCCATTAGCAATTCCTCCTTTGCTGGACACCATCTACTCCACCAGTTTGCTGGATTATTTGCCGGCAATATGAAAGGAAGGGAGGGGTTTCTCCAATAAATGTAAAATATTTTATATGTCATCATGCAGCTGAAAAAAGGCTGCTATTTATTATTATAATTTAGAAAATAGATTTTATTTCTGAAATCTTGTATTTTTAGTTTGGGTCCACTTTAACCAGTTCACCCCCAAGGGTTTTTACTCTAACGGACCAGAGCAATTTTCACTTGTCAGTGCTCCTCCCGTTTATTCCCTAATAACTTTATTACTACTTACCACAAGAAAATTCTCTATACCTCGTTTTTTTTGCCACCAATTAGGCTTTATGTGGGTAGTACATTTTGCTAAGAATTGTTTTTATTCTAAATGCGTTTTAATGGGGAAAAAAACTAAAAAAAAATGGAAAAAAAATATTTCTCAGTTTTCAGCCATTATAGTTTTAAAATTAAACATTCTCGTGTGGTTAAAACAAACACATTTTATTTGCCCAGTTGTCCCGATTATTAAACGGTTTAAATTATGTCCCTATCACAATGTATGGCGACAATATATTATTTTGAAATATAGGTGTTATTTTTCTGTTTTGTTTTTTGTTGTTCTGGCCGTAATTACAAGCCCCTATATAATAAATTAAAATTAATTTCCCCCCATAAAATATAGAAAAAAAAGCTGAGTCCCTAAGGCAACTATTTATTTATTTATTTTAAGCTGATTTTTATTTACAAGTGTTTTTTTTTTTTTGGGGGGGGGGGGGGGGAGGGAGGGTTGGAAGTGTAATTTTATTAATAGTGTGTATGTACTGGTGTATGTATGTGTAATATACTTTTTGGCCACAAGATGGCGCTAGTGAACACTCTCCCGTATAGGAAGTGATCACTTTTTTTTTTTTTTTTTTTTTACACTTTATTCAACTGTAACAGTTTCCTGTTTGCGGTCGCGTCCACTCACTCCAGGCAGTGTGATTGGGTAGAGGACCGCTCGGTCCTCTTCCCAAATTACTCAGCACAGGATCCCGACGGTAATGGCGGCGGTAGCGGCGCGGACAAGTGCGGAGCGGCGGCGAGAACGCGCGATGTATTAAAACGTCATGTTGCCATTAACAGGCAAAAGCATGACGTTTTAATACGATGCATTGCCGTTAAATGGTTAAAAATATTTTAAATGCATTTAGATTTTTTTGCTCTGGTGTATTTAATAAAGTTTTTGTATTTGGAAGTTTCATTGGTTTTTAGAGAATTCTTCTCAATGCAGATCTTTTCTTTGTGGGGTCAATTCCAAAAAGTGTACATTCGTGCATAAATACAGATAAAAAAGTCAAGTCTCATAACAAGATAAATGACAAAGTGACAGCGGAACAGCAGGATCCATATTTAATAAAACCTTGAAATGAACAGACAGACAGGTCCCACAGCTTTTAAAATAGTTAATGCAGGTAGAAGTTATGAGGATAGAAACCAAATACATGAGCCAGAAGGCCACAGAGGAAGTAATACAGATAGGCTATACAATAAATGCTTTGGAGGACACTCAAAATGTATTCAAAGAAAGGGCAAAGAAGTAGAGGCCCCGTTGTACATTCCTGTAAGACTGCCAACTCTCCCAAATCAAAGTAAAGCAGTCAATATTTTGAACACTAATGTAATATACCTTATCCATTAACATTAAGGTGCCAAGACGTTGTTTGAGACTGTCAAAAATATTAGTTTTCACACAGTTTGCTGCTAAACTGGTTTTAGATCTTTGTTTCAGTTGTTCTTTACCAAACGGTTGTTGGATTGTTGGAAGAAGTTGCTGTTGGAGGGTGTTTTGGTACCATTCTTTATTCATGGCTGTGTGTTTTGGCAAAATTCTGAGTGAGCCCACTCCCTTGGATGAGGGGCCTCATGTCCAAATCTAAATTGATGAAAAGAAATGAACCCGCCCCCCTGCCAGCACCTGAAAGCGAAAGCCAAACCCTGGTCACACCACCAGGAAAAGTCAGAGGGCCGTTAAAAGGCCGGAGCAAACCTAGGATTCCATAAAAAGGAGAGTTTAGGAGAAGGGTAAGAGACATGAAAGAGGGATGCAACATTTTACCATATTCTGGCCGCACAGGCAACAATTCTGTTCGGTTTACTTAAAGTGTACCAGAGCTGACTAAATAGAAAAAAGTTATACATACCTCTTATGCAGCCCCACCCGCATGGATCCCTCCCACGCCACCATCCTCAACCTTCTGTTGCGCCAGTACCGGGTCCCATAACTGACGCAAGTTAAGTGCGCTATTTATGCATCTCTCCAGCAGCCGCTGGGGAGATGTGTAGATGGTGCACTTCTCTTGTGCAGAGTGGCTGCGACTAAAGTTACGGTACCCGGTACCGGCACAGGAGAAGACTGAGGATGGCGGCATGGGAGCGATCCGTGCGGATGGGGCTGGAGGAAGCCCCGGGTATGTATAGCACTTTTCTATTTAGTCAGCTTTGGTTTCCTTTACTTAAAGGGAACTTAAACTGAGAGGCATATGGGTGTTTCATTTTAATCAACACCAGTTGCTTGGCAGTCCTGCTGATTTATTTGACTACGGCAGTGGCTGAATCACACAGCTGAAACATGCATGCAGTTAATCCAGTCTGACTTCAGTCAGAGCACCTGGTCTGCATGCTTGTTGAGGGGCTGTGGCTAAAAGTGTTGGAGACACAGGATCAGCAAAAGAGTCAGGCAACTGGTATTATTTTATATTTTTTTTGCACCAGATGAAATCAAAATTTGCCTCCAGAAACTGAACTGTGTGAGGATTAATCGGCATGGCCATAGATGTGGAAGAATTTATTTTGAGATCCGAAAAACTAGCCAATTGATCCATAAAGCGAAACAAATTAGGCAACGTGGTGACCAGTCATGTACAGAACAGGAGTGCGTCCTCCGCATATAAAGCCAACTTCTTATTACTTTCTCCATAACCTGAGATGTCAGGGTGTTGTCAAATTGCCACCACCAGAGGTGCCAAGGCAAACATCAAGGGGGCAACGCGCATGTACCCCGTTTAAGTACAGTAGCAGAGGAGGTAGCCCCAGGAATGTGTATAACAGTTGAGGGATTATCGTAAAGGGCCTGTGCAGCAACAATAAAGGAGCCAGCTAAACCAAAACCCTGTAAGGCTGTTACCATATACTGCCAACCTACCAAATCAAAAGCCTTATTGATATCCAAACCCAGCAGCAAAAACCTGGAGTTGGTTATCTCAGCATCTTGTATCATACGAAAAAAAAAAAAAAAAAAAGAGGTCCTGGAAAGACAGGCTGCACCACCATTCCAAAGTATAAATCTATTTTTCAACACTCTGTAAATACATAAAATCATATAAAAGAAACAGCTGACGAACAGCATCCCACAACAATACATATGATGTGGGAAAAAGTATATCATATTGTGCCTCACCATCTCTGCTTTTATGGTATGCAACTGTTTCATTTTCCTGGCTGTATGCTTAAATTCTAAATTCTGCATCAATCTGCTTTTATGGTATGCAATGGTTTCATTTTCCTGGCTGTATGCTTAAATTCTAAATTCTGCATCAATCTGCTTAATTATAAGTGTTAATAATTGGGGCTTCTTCATGTGCTACAATTTGCCTATTTTATTTCATTAGTCACAATTTGCATATCTTTAGACTGGCCCTGCCCCTGTGTGGTTAGAGTCTAGTATATTCACAGCTGTAATCAGTCTGCTTGTTAACATCAATCCAGTCAGGGATATTTTAGCAGATCACATGGTCAGCATGACCTTGGTCAGCAGTGTATACATTTAAAGGAGTACTATCGATTGAAACGACTTTTTTTTTATACTCTATATTAGTGTACACATTACCACTAGTGCTAAGGGCACTTTATTTATTCACCCAGGTCTCTCTCTCGCTATCTCTGCTTAAAAATTCATTTCTCACACAGCTCATAGTAGTTTGGGTCACCCTGAGCTGCTTGGTTACTCTGTCACACAGCTTACAAATATATTTCACTGTGTCACTCACAGCATGCAGCAGACATGAGGAGAAATAGGCTGATCTGAGGTGGTAACAGGTAACTAAATGAGCTGGAATATTGCTGGAATATAACAAGCTATAACACTAGTCTTTGTTTACACTCAGACTGGCTGCCTGCTTGAGGCATTCACTCCAGGCTGCATCCACTTTACAAGCTGCTGAGAGGGGCAGACCACTGTCTACAATTAGCATTATTAGTATCTTTATCAGTCAAGAGAAGCAAAGATAATAAACACACATTGCTAGAATCTTTAACCCCTTACCACCATATCAACAAGATTCTTTCAGCAAGGTGATAAACCATAAACTGAGGAGTTGATAGCATCTCCCCTTTGCAGAGACATGGTCTAGCCCTCTGGGAGCTCAGTATTAGATACATTTTGTATCCAACACTGACGCCAAAACTGACGGAGGATTTTACAGCTGAGAGGAACAGCTGTGTGAGGAATCAAATTGCTCCTAGTACTTGTCCTAATGTGTGCTACAACATACAGCATTTAAAAATAAATGCATACATCGATAGTATTCCTTTAAGGGTATACATTTAAAGGGTATTAATTCTAAGGGTACTTTAGACAAACCGAATTATACCAGAATTGAGCCAGAAGGGAACAGAAGTGAACTAGCACAGAACTCTGGGCTGTTGTTCATCTGCTGATTTTCTACACCCTGCATAGAAGTACCTTCAATACCATATTGAACATACACCAGCTAAACATACAGCCAGCTAAATTTAAGCACTGCACACCTGCTTACCAAACTACTGATGGTTTCACAGTGCCTCACCAACCACACCACTGCTGATCTTCGCTGGCTGCTCCACTACTGAACTCCCCACCAACTGATCAATCGCCGACCTCCAGACAAGTTACGTCATTACCAACCAGACACCCCATCTACCAATCACACACAGCTGGATTTTTTTGCCATCATTGATGTTCTGCCAACTTCACTGCTGATCTCCTGTGGACTGCTCCTTACCAGATTGATTATTGATGCAACTTTGCTGAACCCCCTTCAGCCACATCATTGGTGATATTTATCTCATCTTGGTCTAACTGCTGTCCCCCTGTTTATGCTTCCACTCTCCACACCCCATCCTACCTTATCCCTTCAGTACAAAATGTACCCCTTCCCTCCTATTCACTCCCTGACCCCTCCACCATTTCCCAGCTATCTCCCTCCCCATCTCGCTCTCCCCCATCACCCCATGCTGTACCTCCACCTCCTTCTACACTTTGTCCCCTTTCTGTTTCCCCGCACCCTCTCCCCTTCTGTCCTTAGACTCCCTTTTAGCCCTCAACCCCCATGCACCTCCCTTCCCTCCCCCCCACACTCTACCCACACATCCCCTCGGCATAACCTTATTCCTATCCATCCTACCCCTAGGCATTCGCTCCCTGTTTCCTGTGGCCTCTGGAATGCCAGGTCCACCCGCAATAAGCTGCTTTCTGGGACTCGCTCCCTCCAGCCACCAGACTCGCCCCCACCTTTAATACCTTCACACAAGCTCTCAAGACTCACCCTTTCATGCTCGCATACCCCCCTACACCAGAACCATAATATGTTCTGTTAGACACCCTCTCAACAGATGCACCTATTGTCTCCACCCCCACCCTTTAGATTGTAAGCCTCTGGCAGGGCCCTCTCCCTTAGTGTTTCCAGCTTGATTATGCAATCCTACTGACAATCACCCTTTTGCGGACTAGAACAATCTCTATTTTAACCTATGACATTGTATTGTTATCTTATCATTTGCATGATCTTGTTTTGTTGTGAGTTTCCTGTAAGTCCTACCTTGAAAGTTAACCCTTTTATCTATTGTGCAGCGCTGCGTAATATGTTGGTGCTTTATAAATACAATAAATAATAATAATAATAAGTGAGCCCTGTAGACTGTATAGGTTATCAAATTGGGTTCAAATACTGAGCCCAATATGAGGCAATACTAGACCCGGGTCTAATTACTATAGTAAAGTGTAAGCATTTGTGAATATCTCATGGTGACAAAGGTGCAGCCAGTAACAGTGAAAATGATATGCTCAAAGAACACGAGTGATAAAGGTAATGGTAGATAGACAATGCATATAAGGATCAGAAATGCAAGTCAACTGAGGGTGTGTGTGTGTGTGTGTATATGTGTGTATATATATATATATATATATATATATATATATATATATATATATATATATATATATATATACACACACCGGTACTGGAAGCACCAACAGTCATGGAGTAACAGCGGTGGGAGGCACACAAGACACTCCACGCGTGGTGGACAACTTCCTCAGGAGCAGTGCATTGTGGGAAAGGAGACGCTTAAAAGCTGGGGATCTCCTGGAATGGAGCACGCTGATTGGGTGGGAGTTCTGAATGGAGGGCGTCTAAGTCTGAGGCGGAAATATATATACGCCTTCAGACTGTAATGATGACAGGCTTTTTCATATTGTGCGCACATGGATAATTAAAGCGGAATATAACCCTGCATTTCAACTTTGCTCTAAAACATTATTTACAGCATATTATATGCAACCAGCATTTTTTTTTTACTAGACCAGCATTGCAAGGGTTACACACAGAGCTTTAAAGTTCGTGGAGAGAACTGCCAAAGTTTAGATAGATACATTTCAGTAAACAAAATGTAGCAAGTGGTGAATGTTACACACTCTTTGGCTGTCCTCCAGCTCCTGCACAGTCAGAGAGAGTGAGTCACATTCCACAGTTGTTACATTTTGTTTTGCTTAAATATATCTATGTAAGCTTTGGATGCGGCAGCAGTTCTCTCCAGGTGAAAGACCAACACAAAGTAGTGTACACGTGAGAAGTGGAACAAAAATCATACACGATTCCAAACATGTTTTACAAATAAATAACTGCAAAAGTGGTGTGTGCAGGGCCGGATTTTTTTTTAACCCCCCCAAGGCCACTGTCGCCAGCCGCCCCCTTTCAGTATAGGTAACGAGATGACCCCTCCCCCCTTCGCTCCAGTACAGGTAACCAGATGACCCCTCCCTCTAGTATAGGTAGCCTTATGACCCCCCGTATAAGTAGCCAGATGACCCCTCCCCCCTTTACCTCCAGTATAGGTAGCCAGATGACTCCCTTAATCCCTCCTTTTCCCACCCCACCCCTTTCAGTATAGGTAGCCAGTTTGCCTTTACACTAGAGCACCCATCAGTGTCACTCATTTCTCTACTTGTTTCCAGTGCAGAAACTTCCTCTTCCTTTTCATCTTTAATGCTGCCCAAGTCCATAGCTGCCCGCCACAATGCAAACGTGCACAGAGAGCAAGGTGTCTGCTGCACAGGCAGCTAGCAGCAGAGTACTGCAGTGAGGCACTCATCTAATCTCCCTGCATTGCAGCATTTGCAAACTTGCAAATGCACCAGGTTAGCCTCCTGCTTTGGTGCCCTTGCTCCTGTGGTGCCCTAGGCCATGGCCTTGGTGGCCTTGGCCTAAATCCGGCCCTGGGTGTGTGCATAATTATTCGGCCCCCTTTAATCTGAGTGCAGTCAGTTGCCTATAGACATTGCCTGATGAGTGCGAATGACTAAATAGAGTGCACCTGTGTGTAATCTAATGTCAGTACAAAAACAGCTGCTCTGTGAGGGCCACGGAGGTTGTCTAAGAGAATATTGGGAGCAACAACACTGTGAAGTCCAAAGAACACACAAGACAGGTCAGGGATCAAGTTATTGAGAGATTTAAAGCAGGCTTAGGCTACAAAAAGATTTCCAAAGCCTTGAACATCCCACGGAGCACTGTTCAAGCGATCATTCAGAAATGGAAGGAGTATGGCACAACTGTACACCTACCAAGACAAGGCCATCCACCTAAACTCACAGGCCGAACAAGGAGAGCACTGATCAAAAATGCAGTCAAGAGGCCCATGGTGACTCTGGACGAGCTGCAGAGATCTACAGCTCAGGTGGGAGACTCTGTCCATAGGACAACTATTAGTCGTGCACTGCACAAATTTGGCCTTTATGGAAGAGTGGCAAGAAGAAAGGCATTGTTAACAGAAAGCATAAGAAGTCATGTTTGCAGTTTGCCACAAGCCATGTGGGGAACACAGCAACCATGTGGAAGAAGGTGCTCTGGTCAGATGAGACCAAAATGGAACTCTTTGGCCAAAATTCAAAACGCTATGTGTGACAGAAAACTAACACTACACATCACTCTGAACACACCATCCCCACTGTCAAATATGGTGGTGGCAGCATCATGCTCGGGGGGTGCATCTCTTCAGCAGGGACAGGGAAGCTGGTCAGAGTTGATGGGAAGATGGATGGAGCCAAATACAGGGCAAACTTGGAAGAAAACCTCTTGGAGACTGCAAAAGACTTCAGACTGGGGCGGAGGCTCACCTTCCAGCAGGACAATGACCCTAAACATAAAGCCAGGGCAACAATGGAATGGTTTAAAACAAAACATATCTATGTGTTAGAATGGCCCATTCAAAGTCCAGATCTAAATCCAATCGAGAATCTGTGGCAAGATCTGAAAACTGCTGTTCACAAACGCTGTCCATCCAATCTGACTGAGGTGGAGCTGTTTTGCAAAGAAGAATGGGCAAGGATTTCAGTCTCTAAATGTGCAAAGCTGGAACAAAAATCATACATGATTCCAAACATTTTTTACAAATAAATAACTGCAAAGTGGTGTGTGCATAATTATTCGTCCCCCTGAGTCAATACTTTGTAGAACCACCTTTTGCTGCAATTACAGCTGCCAATCTTTTAGGGTATGTCTCTACCAGCTTTGCACATTTAGAGACTGAAATCCTTGCCCATTCTTCTTTGCAAAACAGCTCCACCTCAGTCAGATTGGATGGACAGCGTTTGTGAACAGCAGTTTTCAGATCTTGCCACAGATTCTCGATTGGATTTAGATCTGGACTTTGAATGGGCCATTCTAACACATAGATATGTTTTGTTTTAAACCATTCCATTGTTGCCCTGGCTTTATGTTTAGGGTCATTGTCCTGCTGGAAGGTGAGCCTCCGCCCCAGTCTGAAGTCTTTTGCAGTCTCCAAGAGGTTTTCTTCCAAGTTTGCCCTGTATTTGGCTCCATCCATCTTCCCATCAACTCTGACCAGCTTCCCTGTCCCTGCTGAAGAGATGCACCCCCCGAGCATGATGCTGCCACCACCATATTTGACAGTGGGGATGGTGTGTTCAGAGTGATGTGTAGTGTTAGTTTTCTGTCACACATAGCGTTTTGAATTTTGGCCAAAGAGTTCCATTTTGGTCTCATCTGACCAGAGCACCTTCTTCCACATGGTTGCTGTGTTCCCCACATGGCTTGTGGCAAACTGCAAACATGACTTCTTATGCTTTCTGTTAACAATGCCTTTCTTCTTGCCACTCTTCCATAAAGGCCAAATTTGTGCAGTGCACGACTAATAGTTGTCCTATGGACAGAGTCTCCCACCTGAGCTGTAGATCTCTGCAGCTCGTCCAGAGTCACCATGGGCCTCTTGACTGCATTTTTGATCAGTGCTCTCCTTGTTCGGCCTGTGAGTTTAGGTGGATGGCCTTGTCTTGGTAGGTGTACAGTTGTGCCATACTCCTTCCATTTCTGAATGATCGCTTGAACAGTGCTCCGTGGGATGTTCAAGGCTTTGGAAATCTTTTTGTAGCCTAAGCCTGCTTTAAATCTCTCAATAACTTGATCCCTGACCTGTCTTGTGTGTTCTTTGGACTTCACAGTGTTGTTGCTCCCAATATTCTCTTAGACAACCTCCGTGGCCCTCACAGAGCAGCTGTTTTTGTACTGACATTAGATTACACACAGGTGCACTCTATTTAGTCATTCGCACTCATCAGGCAATGTCTATAGGCAACTGACTGCACTCAGATTAAAGGGGGCCGAATAATTATGCACACACCCAGGGCCGGATTTAGGCCAAGGCCACCAAGGCCATGGCCTAGGGCACCACAGGAGCAAGGGCACCAAAGCAGGAGGCTAACCTGGTGCATTTGCAAGTTTGCAAATGCTGCAATGCAGGGAGATTAGATGAGTGCCTCACTGCAGTACTCTGCTGCTAGCTGCCTGTGCAGCAGACACCTTGCTCTCTGTGCACGTTTGCATTGTGGCGGGCAGCTATGGACTTGGGCAGCATTAAAGATGAAAAGGAAGAGGAAGTTTCTGCACTGGAAACAAGTAGAGAAATGAGTGACACTGATGGGTGCTCTAGTGTAAAGGCAAACTGGCTACCTATACTGAAAGGGGTGGGGTGGGAAAAGGAGGGATTAAGGGAGTCATCTGGCTACCTATACTGGAGGTAAAGGGGGGAGGGGTCATCTGGCTACTTATACGGGGGGTCATAAGGCTACCTATACTAGAGGGAGGGGTCATCTGGTTACCTGTACTGGAGCGAAGGGGGGAGGGGTCATCTCGTTACCTATACTGAAAGGGGGCGGCTGGCGACAGTGGCCTTGGGGGGGTTAAAAAAAAATCCGGCCCTGCACACACCACTTTTGCAGTTATTTATTTGTAAAACATGTTTGGAATCGTGTATGATTTTTGTTCCACTTCTCACGTGTACACTACTTTGTGTTGGTCTTTCACCTGGAGAGAACTGCTGCCGCATCCAAAGCTTACATAGATATATTTAAGCAAAACAAAATGTAACAACTGTGGAATGTGACTCACTCTCTCTGACTGTGCAGGAGCTGGAGGACAGCCAAAGAGTGTGTAACATTCACCACTTGCTACATTTTGTTTACTGAAATGTATCTATCTAAACTTTGGCAGTTCTCTCCACGAACTTTAAAGCTCTGTGTGTAACCCTTGCAATGCTGGTCTAGTAAAAAAAAAATGCTGGTTGCATATAATATGCTGTAAATAATGTTTTAGAGCAAAGTTGAAATGCAGGGTTATATTCCGCTTTAATTATCCATGTGCGCACAATATGAAAAAGCCTGTCATCATTACAGTCTGAAGGCGTATATATATTTCCGCCTCAGACTTAGACGCCCTCCATTCAGAACTCCCACCCAATCAGCGTGCTCCATTCCAGGAGATCCCCAGCTTTTAAGCGTCTCCTTTCCCACAATGCACTGCTCCTGAGGAAGTTGTCCACCACGCGTGGAGTGTCTTGTGTGCCTCCCACCGCTGTTACTCCATGACTGTTGGTGCTTCCAGTACCGGTGTGTGTATATATATATATATATATATATATATATATATATATATATATATATATATATATATATATACACACATATACACACACACACACACACCCTCAGTTGACTTGCATTTCTGATCCTTATATGCATTGTCTATCTACCATTACCTTTATCACTCGTGTTCTTTGAGCATATCATTTTCACTGTTACTGGCTGCACCTTTGTCACCATGAGATATTCACAAATGCTTACACTTTACTATAGTAATTAGACCCGGGTCTAGTATTGC
Organism: Hyperolius riggenbachi; assembly: GCF_040937935.1. Classification (NCBI taxonomy): domain Eukaryota; kingdom Metazoa; phylum Chordata; class Amphibia; order Anura; family Hyperoliidae; genus Hyperolius; species Hyperolius riggenbachi. The sequence continues at coordinate 351,928,380 of NC_090649.1, read as the reverse complement.
CTCATATTGGGCTCAGTATTTGAACCCAATTTGATAACCTATACAGTCTACAGGGCTCACTTATTATTATTATTATTTATTGTATTTATAAAGCACCAACATATTACGCAGCGCTGCACAATAGATAAAAGGGTTAACTTTCAAGGTAGGACTTACAGGAAACTCACAACAAAACAAGATCATGCAAATGATAAGATAACAATACAATGTCATAGGTTAAAATAGAGATTGTTCTAGTCCGCAAAAGGGTGATTGTCAGTAGGATTGCATAATCAAGCTGGAAACACTAAGGGAGAGGGCCCTGCCAGAGGCTTACAATCTAAAGGGTGGGGGTGGAGACAATAGGTGCATCTGTTGAGAGGGTGTCTAACAGAACATATTATGGTTCTGGTGTAGGGGGGTATGCGAGCATGAAAGGGTGAGTCTTGAGAGCTTGTGTGAAGGTATTAAAGGTGGGGGCGAGTCTGGTGGCTGGAGGGAGCGAGTCCCAGAAAGCAGCTTATTGCGGGTGGACCTGGCATTCCAGAGGCCACAGGAAACAGGGAGCGAATGCCTAGGGGTAGGATGGATAGGAATAAGGTTATGCCGAGGGGATGTGTGGGTAGAGTGTGGGGGGGAGGGAAGGGAGGTGCATGGGGGTTGAGGGCTAAAAGGGAGTCTAAGGACAGAAGGGGAGAGGGTGCGGGGAAACAGAAAGGGGACAAAGTGTAGAAGGAGGTGGAGGTACAGCATGGGGTGATGGGGGAGAGCGAGATGGGGAGGGAGATAGCTGGGAAATGGTGGAGGGGTCAGGGAGTGAATAGGAGGGAAGGGGTACATTTTGTACTGAAGGGATAAGGTAGGATGGGGTGTGGAGAGTGGAAGCATAAACAGGGGGACAGCAGTTAGACCAAGATGAGATAAATATCACCAATGATGTGGCTGAAGGGGGTTCAGCAAAGTTGCATCAATAATCAATCTGGTAAGGAGCAGTCCACAGGAGATCAGCAGTGAAGTTGGCAGAACATCAATGATGGCAAAAAAATCCAGCTGTGTGTGATTGGTAGATGGGGTGTCTGGTTGGTAATGACGTAACTTGTCTGGAGGTCGGCGATTGATCAGTTGGTGGGGAGTTCAGTAGTGGAGCAGCCAGCGAAGATCAGCAGTGGTGTGGTTGGTGAGGCACTGTGAAACCATCAGTAGTTTGGTAAGCAGGTGTGCAGTGCTTAAATTTAGCTGGCTGTATGTTTAGCTGGTGTATGTTCAATATGGTATTGAAGGTACTTCTATGCAGGGTGTAGAAAATCAGCAGATGAACAACAGCCCAGAGTTCTGTGCTAGTTCACTTCTGTTCCCTTCTGGCTCAATTCTGGTATAATTCGGTTTGTCTAAAGTACCCTTAGAATTAATACCCTTTAAATGTATACCCTTAAAGGAATACTATCGATGTATGCATTTATTTTTAAATGCTGTATGTTGTAGCACACATTAGGACAAGTACTAGGAGCAATTTGATTCCTCACACAGCTGTTCCTCTCAGCTGTAAAATCCTCCGTCAGTTTTGGCGTCAGTGTTGGATACAAAATGTATCTAATACTGAGCTCCCAGAGGGCTAGACCATGTCTCTGCAAAGGGGAGATGCTATCAACTCCTCAGTTTATGGTTTATCACCTTGCTGAAAGAATCTTGTTGATATGGTGGTAAGGGGTTAAAGATTCTAGCAATGTGTGTTTATTATCTTTGCTTCTCTTGACTGATAAAGATACTAATAATGCTAATTGTAGACAGTGGTCTGCCCCTCTCAGCAGCTTGTAAAGTGGATGCAGCCTGGAGTGAATGCCTCAAGCAGGCAGCCAGTCTGAGTGTAAACAAAGACTAGTGTTATAGCTTGTTATATTCCAGCAATATTCCAGCTCATTTAGTTACCTGTTACCACCTCAGATCAGCCTATTTCTCCTCATGTCTGCTGCATGCTGTGAGTGACACAGTGAAATATATTTGTAAGCTGTGTGACAGAGTAACCAAGCAGCTCAGGGTGACCCAAACTACTATGAGCTGTGTGAGAAATGAATTTTTAAGCAGAGATAGCGAGAGAGAGACCTGGGTGAATAAATAAAGTGCCCTTAGCACTAGTGGTAATGTGTACACTAATATAGAGTATAAAAAAAAAGTCGTTTCAATCGATAGTACTCCTTTAAATGTATACACTGCTGACCAAGGTCATGCTGACCATGTGATCTGCTAAAATATCCCTGACTGGATTGATGTTAACAAGCAGACTGATTACAGCTGTGAATATACTAGACTCTAACCACACAGGGGCAGGGCCAGTCTAAAGATATGCAAATTGTGACTAATGAAATAAAATAGGCAAATTGTAGCACATGAAGAAGCCCCAATTATTAACACTTATAATTAAGCAGATTGATGCAGAATTTAGAATTTAAGCATACAGCCAGGAAAATGAAACCATTGCATACCATAAAAGCAGATTGATGCAGAATTTAGAATTTAAGCATACAGCCAGGAAAATGAAACAGTTGCATACCATAAAAGCAGAGATGGTGAGGCACAATATGATATACTTTTTCCCACATCATATGTATTGTTGTGGGATGCTGTTCGTCAGCTGTTTCTTTTATATGATTTTATGTATTTACAGAGTGTTGAAAAATAGATTTATACTTTGGAATGGTGGTGCAGCCTGTCTTTCCAGGACCTCTTTTTTTTTTTTTTTTTTCGTATGATACAAGATGCTGAGATAACCAACTCCAGGTTTTTGCTGCTGGGTTTGGATATCAATAAGGCTTTTGATTTGGTAGGTTGGCAGTATATGGTAACAGCCTTACAGGGTTTTGGTTTAGCTGGCTCCTTTATTGTTGCTGCACAGGCCCTTTACGATAATCCCTCAACTGTTATACACATTCCTGGGGCTACCTCCTCTGCTACTGTACTTAAACGGGGTACATGCGCGTTGCCCCCTTGATGTTTGCCTTGGCACCTCTGGCGGTGGCAATTTGACAACACCCTGACATCTCAGGTTATGGAGAAAGTAATAAGAAGTTGGCTTTATATGCGGAGGACGCACTCCTGTTCTGTACATGACTGGTCACCACGTTGCCTAATTTGTTTCGCTTTATGGATCAATTGGCTAGTTTTTCGGATCTCAAATAAATTCTTCCACATCTATGGCCATGCCGATTAATCCTCACACAGTTCAGTTTCTGGAGGCAAATTTTGATTTCATCTGGTGCAAAAAAAATATAAAATAATACCAGTTGCCTGACTCTTTTGCTGATCCTGTGTCT